>NC_081198.1:19546187-19751187 GCF_902713425.1 Acipenser ruthenus | reverse complement strand
AGTTTTCTTGGAAGTACCTCAGAAATCACTACGTGTTGTGTTTTTTTTTTTTGTTTTTTTTTTTTTGTTTTGTTTTGTTTCCTCATGTTTACAGGATTGTTTGTCAGTTGGAGCACTGTCAATGGTCACTATTCTACATTCAATCATAAAATCATAGAATCATACGTTCTATCCCTAAATAAGAACAACCTATTCCTTTACCCCACCTCCTCCTTAAAAGAAAAGAGCACAGAGCAGATATTTGAAGTCGTGATCGGGGTTGATCTATTGTCCCATGATGAGATGCATTGTCTTTGTATATGGAAAGACTTCAGAACTAGCATATCGGGTTCAATTATTCCAATAACTAAGGCTTTGAAAGCATGTTCTCGGTTCATCAGTGGAACACTTTCTCCCAAGTATGTTGCTTTGCTGCTGTTTTTCAATGTTTTATTTTAAATTTGACAAAAGGTTCTACCCATATGCCTTACCACCACTAGAGTTGCAGTGATACAAAATATCATGACATAAATTTATATAGCGATAATTTGGAAAGAATTTGCATCAGTGGACTTTGATACTACATATATTTTTTGGAAATAAGGACATTGGATATATAGTGTTGCTTTCAATGTTATAAATAAAACTACCATTTGTGGTCTACTTTATATAAACGTGTCGGTTAGCGTGGCTGTAAAACACTAATGTTAAAGAGAAACCACGAGTGAATGTGTTTCGCTGGCATTTTAAACTTTTTAAAAAGGAGCTTCAGAAGAGGCCCATGTGAAACTAGCTTGGAAGCCTGCATGGCAACAATATATCAGAAAGACCATTATTCTGATAGTGTTGACCATGGACAATTCATATTATTGTATCACTGTACTATCGTACTTGCAGTATACAGCTGCAGCCCAAACCACCACAACACTGTAGAAGCATCCTTCCTTCCTGTAGAGTGGTGGCAGGGTGCATGGGGTCAACTCAGTACGAAGAAGTCTGGAAAACAAAAAGATCAATAACAAAACAAAACAGACGCTTGTGGGAATGTAGTTTTACTTGGAGGTGAGGAAATGTTTTTAAAGTCAGGGTTTTGCTCTTTTAAAAGGAATTGTAAAGCATTCAAGCTGCTACAATGCACCACAAGCTAACTGGCTCGCAAATATGCAAATAAAAAGGGGGCTACATTGCAATGTAAAGAGATCCCACCCATCCAGTGTGTGCTGCTGTAATTGTGCTTTGGTGTCTGAGCACTAAGAATGTATTCTGATGTTAGTCTCAAAGATAAAAACTCATCATCTTACTAGCCAGTCTCAGGGGTGCACAAGTCTGCTGTGAGTTTGGTGGGCATAAGGAAGGCATGATTCTACCTTGCAGATGGTGATAGTCCCCCCACCTTATGAATGTTTGTATAAGCGAAAGCTAACAGTGACCAGAACCTTCATTGAAAAGGAATTTGATCAGTTTCTGTGATGTGGAAATGTTCAGATTGTTTTATTACTCTGTGCTATTGGAGCAAAGATCAAACTTTAAAGAGAAGGTGGTTATCACTAGACCAATGGTTGTTCATCCCTGCTCCCCATGACCTCTTATTAATAGCATCTCATTTGTATCACCTACTTCAGCTCTGACTAAAGTGCTGTTCCCCATTATCATATTCCAGTCCAGGTCCAGCCATGCCGCTGAGATGCCTTGGTTTTTATTTTAATGGACTAAACTTTGTTGACCCCCTTTACATTTCTAAATACAATATATCGGCACTGGAGCTGGTTTAAAGTCAGTGGGATTTGAATACACCACTGTTTAGAGCTAATAACATTTAATAAAAAATGTTACCTTCACATCGGACATAAAAGCACATAATGTACTTGAAGACGCCTGAATAACCATGCCATTAGACACTTCCCTTCATAATGGAGTGCATGGGCAATTATTCTTTACCCAGTGTAGCAGTTTAAAGTCGTTTGTGTTGAGATCATTAGCATAGACCTCATGAACTTGTAGCACAGTGACATCCAGGTGTCATTGAGCTCTAATCAGTACCATTCTCAGGGGTAATCAGTAAGTGTGGTTTTTTTCCTTTTTGTAGTAATACCCAATCAGTTGTTATCGAGTAGCCAAAGTCTATATCCACACTGGAATTTAGTAGCTAGAGTTGCCCCATGATGTGCTCCACATTGTCACAGCTCCCACTGTGATCCATAGGGGGTGCTGTTTCATCTTATACTGTGGAATGTTTCCATTTGCTTTGATCCATTCTTGGCTGCTGATCGGAGCATCACCACTGCAAGGCCTGGTGGAATTCTTGATTCCTGTTGATAAGCTCTTAAAGCTGCAGCAGCATTGCTCTTGTTGGTATAATAAAGGGTGCGAGGCTTATTCACTGTTCCAAGGTCAAAGTATTTTCTGTGTTGGATACTAACCTACAGCACATGTGCTAGTTAATGCAACTAAATTGGGGACATAGAGACAGCACCCCTAAGGGACACAGTGGAAACTGACAGTGTGACCAGATTTTAGTGCTATACCAGTTGACTTTATCACAACCTGGTATTTAATCTGCAATGCCCCCATAGATGCACATACTTTTGATTTGTTTCCAGAATAATAAAGGCCATCTATCTACTCCAAGGCACATTTCTTCAGTCCTAGAATTACTTTAATGTATTGTGCACTACTGTGTTTGAGACCATTTTAAGAATCTATAAATACTTTATTTTAAAATGCCCCCAGGGGTAAAATCAACAACATACCATAATCCAACCCTTCTTACCTATTCAAATAATTATAATCATTGGTTTAACGTGACTGAAATGCCAGCCAAAATATTTAGTTTAATATTTACTGTTGCACACGATACACACTTTTGAAACCCTTTGCACTAATTAGCATGTTTTCTATAGATTGTAATCCACCCCGTTTAGAAAAATCAGTATCTGCTTGCATGCACGCAAAGCCATCTGTCAAAGCTGTAGTTTGGGGTTGCTACCTGGTGATGTTAAATATAAAAAGCCAGGGATATCATCAATCACTCCTGGAATTCAACCAGTTTGGCAGGAAAATGATCTCTGGTTGTAGGATTAATACATTCAGGAGTTCGGTGAGCTTGAACCCCCTCACAGGTGAACAGTAGTCTAGCTGGAGTGCATTCTCACTACCCAGTCAAAGTCCAGTGTGAAAACGCAATTGGACTACCGCTCTGACATTTAAAACAAGGAATTCCTTAACTCAGGAAGCCAGTTAATGTAGTCTCTTTGTGCTTTTTCTTAGTTATCTGGAGCCCGCTGCTTCAGCATCTCAATCTATTGACAACATTGTGTTGAATCTATCGAGAACAGTTCAGTATGGCCACATTTCTGTTTGCTAGGTCAAGCTTACCTGTGTATCATTTCAAAGTTCTAGAGGTACATTGAACCAATAATGTTACAATTGGAGTGATCAGTGGAACAGAGTGCCAGCACTTCTATCACAGGAGTCCAATCAACAGGATTCAAACCCAGTGAGCTACTCCCTGAATTAGACTCATTATCATGGAGAATTGTCTCGGAATCGGAAAACTAAAGCAGCACTTTTTGTTCTACAGATTCATATCAATTGTGCACACATTTCATGAGCTCTGGAATGTTATGTTTATTTTTTATTTTTAATATGAAAATCACATTATCATGTGTGACCATTGTTTTTATTTTATTTGTTTTCTTGTATGTTGTTTTTAGTCATTACTGGAGAAACACTAAGTCAACATTTTTATACCAAAGGCCACTTTTTTTTCTTCAGTTCTACTTGTGCAATGAAACTAAACACTTCTTAATTGTAAATATGTGAATTTTAACAGGGGTTTAAATGATGCCAGATGCTAACAAAATGAAATCCATTATTAACACTCAGTATTTTCTTTTTTTTTTGTATTGTAAATCTATTTTTTTCGTGTTTCTAATTTAAATCTCACATTGACTATAGTGTGACTGTGAAGTTCTCTATCAGTGTTAAACTTGATGTAAATAGAAAATGACCAGGGTCCTGTCTGGTTCTGGACAGATTTGCCAATTTCTTTTTTTTTTCTTTGTTTTTTTTTTTTTTTTTTAAATAAAAAAAAACAAAAGAGATGATTCATTTTATTTGTAAAAATACATACATTTGCACACACTTTTTTTTAAAAAAAATTTTAAATTTAAAAAAAAATGGAGGTTTACAAATCTGTACAGCAAGTTGTTTTTTATTGCTGATTTTTACCCAAAACTTGTCCCACTCAAGCATATGAAAAATCCTGATTTTCTTCCAAGAACATCCTTGACACTATCCAGTCCAATTCACTAGCCTCTTAGCTGTTCCCCTGTGAGGGCCTGGGTTTCAATCCCAAGTGAAATCAGTTTGCTGCTCTTAGAGCTTAGCTGTCACACACTAGATTGAAGAAATGTTCTTGCTGATTGCTTGAACCGAAGCATGTGTGATAATTGGGAATATTCTAACAGCAAGTGCTTCTTGGTATATAAAGGCACGCTGTCCTCAAGTGTGTGGTGACTGACAACATTGGTTTGGTTTACAAAGAAATTAGAGGTAGCACACTAATAGCACTGCTATTAAAAAAGAAAAAAGAGGCTTGACTGTCTTCTCTTTCACAACAACATGGGTTTACAACAAACTTAGACAATAAAGAATGCTAATATTTAGTGTCTGACACCATAACGATTGTCCAATAAATTAAATGTGCAGTGCTTTAAAAAGAGATTCCAATGTACCTGCCTATGAGTGGCCACTGATTTAACTGAAGTGTCACCCTTGCATTTTCACTCTTTTTTTAACTCATTGTATAAACTTGGGTGGTAACAGAATAAATGATGTAGCGAAGGTTAAGGTGAAAACGAGTTTTAATGCTTGAGTGATCTCCCAATAAAAGTCACTGTCCCTTTGTTGAGATTTGGTGTAAAGTCCAGTATTGTGCCCATGGAATAGAATCCCAGTCCCCTGATCTCTTGCAAAATCCAAATAAGCATCTATGGTGTTCAGTGCAGACGCCTACAGATAAACCCTGACCTGCAGAACTCTGTTCCCCTGACTGTCCTTGATCTGCTCAGACACATGCCCCAAGTGACAGAAAGCCATGCTGTTGGACTGTAGTACTATGTTTGGCATGCGACTAGACTGGGAGGAGGCTGGCATCCTTCCTAAACAAGCAGCAACGTACTTGACATCACCTGAGGCTTTGAAACCATGAAACAGTCCAGCACAAGAATTTTTTGACCTTTCCTCCAGTTGCCCAAGTGTTTTCTGAGGCGCCTTTTTTGTTTTTTATGTATTTTGAAATATATTTATTAAACGAGCATGCACAATGTGAGTGGATGAACTCTGACATATGCACCTGCACTGGTCTAGTGCTGTTCAGTTCCACCCCTCCCCCATTTGCTCATCTGTCCCAGTACTTGTTGGATGATGTGATATATAATGGCAAATTTAGGATCAATGATCAAATACAGCAACTAAAAGTCAAAGAGCAGGCTGCTAGTTTCATTGTGTTAGACAAAAGCACATTTTACCATCTCTCTCAATGTGCAACTGATGAGATTTCAAAAAGGATCGGTGCAATGTGTAACATAAGAAAGTGGTTACTGTTTAGTCAAGCGCAGCATGGCAGCTTGTCCCATGTATATAAAACATGTTTAAAATGTAGCTGTGGCTAACTGAAATACAATAATTTCTTTAAGAGCCCTTTAGTCAAATTTGTTTGTGCTCAAATTTGAAAGGTCGTTGCACCTCGGATGTGTTTCTTTATCCAAATCTAAAATTGTCTAACAATCATGTACTTATTGTGCCTTGAAACAGATGTACATCTCATCTTATGCTGAGCCCTTTGAACCAGCAGCCATGTCTACATGCTGCCCTTTCCCCCACTTTCCAGTAAACAGTGGCTAATGTAAGTCAAGGTCATAAAAAAAACACATTTTATGTACATTAAGCTGTATAGAGTTGAAAGTACCAGTTTGGACTTGGACTGCCCTCCAGTTAAGATTGCAGCTTGCTGGCAGAGCCCAGTCTCTGACTCTAATGAGGTGTTAACCTTCAAGCAGACTGGAAGAAGGAATGTCCATGAATATAGACAAGATTGGATTGGTGACAGCAGCTGGTGCTGGACGAGGCCGCTGCTGTTTGATACTGGATTGATGATCAGTCTACGTTAATGTTCCAGGAGCATCAGGCTCCAGTGTGGTCCTGCTTCAGCAGACTCTTCCAGTCCACGTTAATGTTCCAGGAGCATCAGGCTCCAGTGTGGTCCTGCTTCAGCAGACTCTTCCAGTCCACGTTAATGTTCCAGGAGCATCAGGCTCCAGTGTGGTCCTGCTTCAGCAGACTCTTCCAGTCCACGTTAATGTTCCAGGAGCATCAGGCTCCAGTGTGGTCCTGCTTCAGCAGACTCTTCCAGTCCACGTTAATGTTCCAGGAGCATCAGGCTCCAGTGTGGTCCTGCTTCAGCTCACTCTTCCAGTCCACGTTAATGTTCCAGGAGGATTGACACACGCTTCTGTGCAGAAAATGAGCACTCGCTCCTCAGAATGTTTCAGAAATAAATTCTCTTAAATATTTCCTGAAACCTCACCTTATGAACTAAAACTATCTATCAACTTCTAAACCTAATACAATATAATAATTCAATTTATTCAGCCCTGACCTAACCAATGTAACCCTAGCCAAACTAAAAACTCTGTTTTGCTTGGAATTCAAATTAAATTGATTTTATTTGATTTTCATTCCATGAGAGTAGTTGAAATTCACTTCATGCTAATATTGGAATATAAAATGAGATGGTAATGGTGGGAACCAACCAAGAAATTGCTTTGCTGTAATATATTATCCTTCAGCGCTCTTTCTCCCAGTTCTCACTGCGGGTGCTACCTCCTGACAGATTCCACGCAATTCCATCAGTGTAATTTCCAGCTGAACCAGCGCACTTGAATTTCTCAGTTAGAGCTGAGTCTGGCAGCTGCAGTTTCCCTTTAGCGTAGTACTACCCTGCTGAGGCATCGTGGAACTCCCAGCCATTTCCTAATGCATGAACTAATCAAGGCTTCCAGTCTCTACTGATGACAGGGAAACTTCATACACAGTAAGCGGCCACAGCAGCCTTGGAAGAAGACCAAACTGAAAGCATCAGACTTTAAGCTTGCCCGGCAGTGCACTACTGCCGATCCTGCCCTTGCACTGCCTGCTGTCTCACCTGTCCCACTCACACTGTCCTGTAAATCCCCATTGTACCACCTCCCAAGACTCTTTACAGGCTTTTCTGACACTGTTGGAATGCCCTCACCATCAATATAGAGCACCTTATCCACGACTCTGCCTTTTGATGATAGAGATTCTTACGACTTGGCGGGCTTGAATTGCATATGTGCCCATCTGATGTTATCTGCTAGTTTGCCAAGTAACCGATAAAGTAAGAAATAACCAAAGCATACTCCCAACCATTGTTCAACCATGCTACTGTCAGGGGTGAGAATAAGTTTACCATAGTATTTTTGCAGGTCATTACCCATGGTTTATCCTAGGATTACTATGCTTTACCATACCTCTGAGCTTTATAATGTTTCCCTTATTACACTTTGCTATGACTTTACTACGGTAAACTTTTATAAGGGCAGTGCCCTTAAACTCCACATTGAAAAAGACTTTGTCAAAATGTTTGTCATTTAATTTAGGTTTCTTTTAGTATGTCTAACTCAAACCTATTACCTTTTATGGTGCTAAAATTAACTCTGGCTATGCAAATATTTCAAATGTTTTCAAATACTGTGCTGGAGGTCATATAGTCAGATTGCAGCTAGACCATTGCAGTGAGTTTGAACTACAACACAACAGGCAGTGATCAGGTAACAGGAAGTGGTGAGATACCTGCAGAATCCAAACTGAAGCAGAACATACAAGCAAAGAACCAAAAGATTGCCAGCAGAAGGAAGGACAGCAGTTTGAACATTGCTACTGCCACACATTTAAAACCTTGGCTAGCATTCCTTTTAATGGTGAAGGTTTTTTTTACCTTATTTGTTGGTTTTAAGGGGGTTATTAAGGGAGGAAACTCAGGGATTTGGTTCCATCCTATTATGTGAGGTAAGACTGTTATCAGTGATAATATAAAGACTTGCTTAGGACTGCTTTAACCAGACTGCTGGGTGTGAACTCCATGCCCCAGCCTGCCGTGTGCGAGACACTGCCTACGCTCTCCCTACACTCTCACCTTTACTCTATTGCAGTGAAACGGGAGGCCGTTGAGATTTGCTGTCGACGGGTCATGTGACCGTCCTTTTGTATTTGCTAAAATGTTAAGAAATAATTTGTAAATGATTGTCCCTCAAATGAGTGATACGCAGGTTATGTAGAACCTTGAATGTGTTCTTTAATATAAAAAAGCTGCATCTCCCTGTTGAAAAGCAGATTCAGTCACAATGGGTAATACAGCACATCTCATTCTGATAGGACTTTGAGTCGGTGCTTGGTTGGCCGGTGCTTCTGTTTCCCCCACAAAATGTTTCACGAGGAAGCCCCTAAAAAAAGAAATGTCAAAGGAGCGAGCCTAGTTATAATATAGTGCTTCACACAGAGCTGAGGACGCAAACAGTCTTTGAAGGGCATCTTGTAACAATTTTCAGTAGAGAACACATTGCTATTTCTATTGTATTACCTGAACCTTGCACATCAGGGAAATTGCTTCAAAATGTCTCTTATGAATAGTTGATTTAAAAGTTGCTTCAAAGTTGGCTGGCGTTTCACTGGCTTTGTAGTGTTCACTCTGCCAGCTGTAAACTGAACACTGGCAATGCCTGCTGTGTGCTGGGCAGACTCACTGTAAGGTACACAGGGCTATAAAACCTGATAGAACTACTGCAACCCAATGTAACCCTTTTTTTTAAGGCTTGTTCCTTTTCAATGTTTGGAGTACGTATTTGCCTGGGATTCTTCTTTGGAACACCATGAAACCTGTTAATTACACTTCCAGTCTGAGTGTTATTGAGTGGGATGGAGCTACTGACACACATTTCATTTCATTTCCCTTCGCTTGCGTATCTTCTCCCTCATTTACTCAGCAGCTAGTCAAAAGCAAACCATAAACAGAAATGCTCACATTAAAACATTTTACGATGTTTCAATTAAGATCCAAAATCAGCACAAAAATAAATGCATTACTCTAAAAGCTGAGGGAGTTAAAGTATTTTGTGAGCCCCTGAAAAAATGTCAAAAAGAAGCCACCCTAGTTTTAACATACTGTGGTGTTTTACACAAACATTGCCTGACGTGTACTCAGCACTATAAAACCTGCTGTAATATACTGTGGTGTTTTACACAAACATTGCCTGATGTGTGCTCAGCACTATAAAACCTGCTAGGTCTGCAGTAACCTTTGAAATGAAATCATATTTAGAAAGAGGTCAATAGAAGCAGGGTTGTTTGGGCCAGCAGGGTGCAGTGGAGTGGGTCCTGAGGGATGCCAGGGGGGTGGCAGTGGATATTGTGAAAGCTGCGTGCTGGCAGAGCGCTCACACTAATCAGTCCAGGTTACTGATGGCACTGTGTACTCTAATACAAACTCACAGCTAAAGAACACCCAAACCGAGTTTCAACACAATGGATACGTAGAGCACTCAATAAATGTAAAGCTCTTCAGCAGACATGAAGGAAAGCCTCCATTAAAGTGTCCTGTTTATTTTATTATAGCTACAGGTAGTGGACAAATAAATGGAAACACCTGGGTAAATGAGGGACACCAAGTATATTGAAAGCAAGGGCTTCCACACAGGTGTGGCTCATGTGTTAATTAAGCAAATCACATCCCAGCATGCTTAGGGTCATGTATAAAAAGCTGGACAGGCCTGGTTGCCTATAATTATGGCTAGCATGGCTGCAAGAGGAGACCTCAGTGACTTTGAAAGAGGTGATTGTTAGGGTGCGTTTGGCAGGAGCTTCAGTGACCAAGACAGCTCAACTTGCTGATGTTTCACGAGCAACGGTGTCTAAGGTGATGTCGGCATGGAACTCCGAGGGAAAGACATCATCAGCAAAGGGCAACAGTGGGCGGACACGCATACTCTAGGATCGTGATATCCGTGCATTAATTCAAAGTGCAAGGCAAAACAGGCGAGCAACTGCAGCTCAATTGACTGCAAATTTCAACCTGGGACACGAGCAGCCAGTTTCATCAAAAACGGTCCACCGAGAACTCCACAGAGCAGGATACCATAGTAGCCCAACGGCCTATTAAGTGACTTTACATTGGTGTTTCCATTTTTTTGTCCACTACCTGTACGTTACTAAAGGGATCTGTCAAGTTAACAGCTTCATTATTTGCAGCACGGTCAAGTGAAACTGGATTTAACAATTTTTCCATTCAAAAGCAGGATCATATTTCCTTCATGTCAAAGAAGGACATAAGACAATGCAATAAAAAGGGATCTGTCAAGTTAACAGCTTCATTATTTGCAGTACAGTCAAGTGAAACTGGATTTAACAATTTTTCCATTCAAAAGCAGGATCATATTTCCTTCATGTCAAAGAAAGACATAAGACAATGCAATACTTGAAACCAGTCAGATCTGTTTATTTAACATTGAAAACACAAATGTAAAAATAATGTCATAATATAAAAACAATGTGTACTGAAATAAATACAGTTCCGGGTTAGTCAGCTTACAAAGTAAAATCACTTGATTTGTAGAGGGTAAAATCCTTGGGCTTCATAGCAATGCTAAAGAAAAGCCTGTGGGTCTTTAAGAAATGCTAAACCAGTCCAGCCTTTTCAATGGTGCAGATGGTCTGCACATGGACATCCCTCCAGCATGTCTGGGGTACAAAGAACAAGCATCTCCTCCCTTCAATCTGCATAGATAGTACATGGGTATTAATTCAGGTGCAACTACATTGTATTGGAACGGCTTGCACACAAAAAACGTTCGTATTTATTTGAAGAAAAGGTGATTACTTTTCAGTCATACAAATATTTTAGTGAGCTTGTGTAACAGGGCTAGTGTAACCCCCTCTGCATCTGCACTTGTTCTCAATGTGTTTTGAAGAAAGAAAAAGCACATTCTTTTCTACCCTGCAAGCCTATATCCTTGGCATCTTCACATGCTTACACTGAGTATGAGGGTAATTTCACTGTGTTGTTTCAGACAGATATCAGGATCAGAAACAGTGGTGGAATGATCCCTCGGGGATTAAAATAAAGATATACAGAAGGTCTGAGGATTTGGGTATGTTACTTCCTTTCTAGGGCCAGATCTGCACTACAGTGTGGCAGCCAGGAAATAATAGTTGAAACAATATTTGATTAAATCAAACTGACAACTATAGGTTTGTTATGAGGAACAAGGTGAAACATTTGTGGATGCCTTTATATGCATTTCACTTCCACCTTCATAGGAAGTTCAAAGACCCTTCTATAAACATTCAATACCTTCCTCAGAGAACTGCATTGTGCATTTCAAGGATCTAACCAAGGCGTTGGTAACATTATCACTGGGTGTGCTTCAAAATTGCACATTTTGTTTTAAGAACAGGAGGTGATAACCACATGGTTAAACTTTCCTACATATAGTGCTGTGCTTTGAAATGCTGCAAAGCCCAATTAAAGAAGAAAACAAGACAATCTTCAGCACAACAATATGAGGAGCAGAGATAATAATAGGTAAGAAATAGATTCTTCCGCCTTCTGTCTGTCACTCATTTGTTTACTGTATTGCATTGATTCAACAGCAGAGTCGTACCCTTATTGTAACAGCAAGAGTATCAAAGCATTCTTCGCTGGATTATGCCAAGCAGTCACCACATACTGGCAATGCGTCCTATTTGAAATGTATTCAAAGCAGATCATTGTACTTTTAATAAATATTTGCAAAATAGTGGTTGTCCCTAGATCTTTTTAGCTTCAATTGTTTTAAAAATAAAAACAAGCGAGGGGCACCCTTCTGTACTGAAGCTCAGTAATCCTGTTTAACCACACCATTGTACTGTACCCAAGCTCAGTAATGCTGTTGTTGAAGCACACCACGACACTCTGCAAAGACTTCTTCAAATATCATGGTCTGTTTTAAATGCGATTTACAAATACGGGAATCATCATCAGGCTCTTTGAACACACACACACCAGTCTGACCTCGTCATGTTTAGCTGCACAGTATTACTCAACTAAAAAATCAACCATCAAACAAATGACCATCTAAAAAACATTTGCCAAAGTAAACATAAGCTTGAAGTCAGCAGCAGTAACACAGGTAACAAGTAAGAACCTTTGAACTGCTTCCCATTTTTGATCAGATTTCGTTTTCTGTAATAACTAGACTAATTTAAAAAAGACATGCGATTAAAAAGTACAGAAACTGCAACAGAAGAGATCAAACTGGAGCAGGCTAACAATTCTGTATGTCAATGCTAATATTGGAGATTCATTTTTCCAATAATGGGACTGTATAACACAGCGATGAATTAAGACTGCTCTGTTAATAAGTCGTGACAAATACAATGCTGCTTCTGCACTGAAGCTAATTTTATTAAAAACAAAAAGAAAAACATCCAGGCCCCTTCCTCAGGTTAGGTATTATCATAGTAATATTTCTATTACTGCTGCATTTAAGCAAAATATCAAGCTGCTTGTTTTATACATGCATACAATGCACCACTTCTCGAACAACTGAACGGAAGAACATTTTAAAATATGAATAATCTATGATCTATAAATAAATAAAACATTTTTAAAACAGGCCATTTTCCAGGACTTACATTTAGGCCCGCACACACACACACACACACACACTTCTCAAGCACTTTTGTCCCTCATTACTTTACTTACAAGGCCCAATACGCTCCCACACAGGCCTTGGTGCATTTAGCCAATACTTTAAACCCTTTAAAATCCTTGACGGACAAACAGTAAAAATGTTGCATTGTGTATACAGTGCATTATGCAATCAGCAGCCACGAGTTAAAATGTCATGTGAATAATTTTAAAAAAAAAAAAAGAGGGTTTAAAATATGTAGAGCAGTTCTGTGTAACGCAGTTCTAAGAGAATGAGGCTGGGGAATTGAAGTCTCCTTATGAGTTTTCAGCTCTGAGGAGCCAGAGTGCTGACTGGCCAGGGCCTGCACCACTGTGGCTGCTGAGAGGGGAACGCCCAGCCAGCCCCTCTCTCTTGGAGCCCCTACAGAGAGAGGAACGCCCAGCCAGCCCCTCTCTCTTGGAGCCCCTACAGAGAGAGGAACGCCCAGCCAGCCCCTCTCTCTTGGAGCCCCTACAGAGAGAGGAACGCAGCCAGCCCCTCTCTCTTGGAGCCCTACACAGAGAGAGGAATGCCCCAGCGAGCCCAGCTCTCTCCAGGCCGCGGCGTGCTGCTGCATCTGTCCCGCTCCAACTCTCAGGGCAGGAAGAAGTTGATTCTCTGGGGGACAGACTTGCAGCCCTGTGCTGAGAACAGCTTCTCCTCCTTGGGGACATACAGCATGCCACGGGCCACCTCGTCCAGGATCTCCTCAGAGTAAGAGACACCCCTGGAGCGGAAGGCATCGCGAGCGCACAGTTTCACATGGCGGTACTCCAGGGGCAGGAAGGGCACAAAGAAATCAATCAGGTTCCCTGTCAAGAGCTGGCTTTGAGAGAATCCTCCTGGGGAGAAGAAAAACAGACCATTCACACACCATACACCTGCACTGCTGAAGTGCAACTATACACAGAGATCATGATGTACAAATTACAGCAATACTTTTATATAGCACTCTTCATGCCAAGGCGCTTCACAAATTTAAAAGATCACCAATGAGATTCAGCTGTCCTGGCTTTACAATCAGCAGGTCTGAAAAACATAATGTACGAACGGAAGGAGGCCATCTGGCTCATCTAAACTCATCCAGTTCCATGCAGCTGATTGATCTAAAAACTTTGTGATTCAGCATCAACATGACTGGGTAACCCATTCCGTTACTCTGTGTAAGGAAGTGACTCCTATACTCTGTCCTAAGTCCACTTAATTTCCAACTGTGTTCTGTGTTTTGGGCAGCAGTGTGGAGTAGTGGTTAGGGCTCTGGACTCTTGACCGGAGGGTTGTGGGTTCAATCCCAGGTGGGGGACACTGCTGCTGTACCCTTGAGCAAGGTACTTTACCTAGATTGCTCCAGTAAAAACACAACTGTATACATGGATAATTGTATGTAAAAATAATGTAAAAAATAATGTAATTGTATGTAAAAATAATGTGATATCTTGTAACAATTGTAAGTCGCCTTGGATAAGGGCGTCTTAAGAAATAAAATAATAATAATAATACTGTACTTAAAGTATTAGTTAGTATTAACTTGGTCATTAAGATACTTCATTCAAGTCCCCCCAAATGCTTCTTTGTTCTCAGCTAAATAAATTCAGTTCTCTGCCCTGGGATTTGGTTGCTCTTTCTCCAGGATCAAAATGTTCTTTTAGTAATGTAGTAACAGCACTGTATCTATAATTCTTGAAGAAGGTCCATAAAGGTATGCATCAAAATACATGTGACAGGTCTGATTGGCTACTTTGTAGGAGGTATTAGAAGATAAACCTTTTTAATGCTAGACTGCTTTGTTAAAAGGCAAAGCTTATAGGACAATGCATTCATACTAGACAGAGCCCATCGTTCCAGTGCTATGATCCAGGTAGTGGAGTGCAGTAGCTAGTGTATGCAGTGTACCTTGTGATTGAAGAGCTTCAGTGCGCAGCCTCGGTTCCAGATCCTCCATGTCCACGTCCTCTCGGTTCTGCCCGGAGTGCCAGAAGTCCAGGGTCACCTCATTGATGGCAGCCCCTCCAATATTACTGCAAGAAACAAAAACACCATGTCAGTGACATCCATGCCCCGCCATGCAACAAATACAAAACTAACAGCAACATGCCCTACATCTGACACAGAAACACAGCTTCTTCCAAACAGTACATTCCCACATTCTGATACTCGCAATACCTTCTGGTAAAGAATATCCTAATTATGTTGTATCACAATTAGATAAGCGATTCTCTAGGTAGAAGTAACAATGCAAGTGTGTCATACATACGTACATAGGGGAAGACAGATTCTGAAACACTCAGTAGCCTTTACTAAAGAATGTCCTTATCAATTTTCATCACAATTGGATAAGCAGTTCCCTGGAATGAAGCCGTGAATCTGATTTTCACATGGCAACACTATAAAACCTGACAGAACTACAGCAACCAGATGTCTGCACATATCTCACAACTTCTTAAGGCTTGTATCCCCACCTTGGTGTAACAGCTATTGATGTATCTGGGTTTCATCTCCTTACCTTAGGAATATGAAGATGGCTCTCCTGTAGCTGACACCATCCAGGTCTTGGTAGTGGTCCATGTAGGGTTTGATGGTGTCGATGAGTCCTGGGTGCAGCTTCTCAGCCTCGTCGAAGATGAACAGGGCCTGGGGGCAGTGCTGCACCGTCCCACTGATCCAGTCCTTGAGCTGGCCCTGTGCAGAGGAGACCAGCCCCAACATCAGTCCCACAGAGCGCCAACCACAGCTTCCATAGCCATTGCCTTACCTCCTGTAACATTACCACTTGCCACCCTTTAAACAAACGCTAGCTAGGCTTAAATATCTCTTTTCTTACAAGCACTAGCAGCATTATCACTACTCACTCCTTTAAAAGGAGGGATAGTCTTGGTTGTTGCCCCTTTAAATGGTTTCTACAGTAGGTAATGAAATATTTCCATATAAACCTTAACATGTTGAGCTGTGTCAACCTCATCTGAGCAGTTTTGAAAGACAAAAAAGTATTTCCGTTTGAAAAATATCTGTTGTCTTACTAAGTTAAAGACATTTGTTAGTCCTGTTCTTTCACTTCCTAGGTCAGTGGTTATTTAAAGATGTGCCTATGGGCAAATTTGTGCCCACCAGCACAGAGATGGGCAACTGACATAATCTGCTCTTGTGCTATGTGATAAACCTGTATTTGATTTTACATTTTGGAATACGAAGTTTGTTATAATGCCAAGAGACAAACGTGAGCATGTAGAGATACCCGCAGGCACACAAAAAGCGTCCCAGGTCCTTTCACCCAAGCTGTGTATTTAAGGTAAAGCATGGCAACCATTAAGGGAAGCAGCAGATTGCTTAAAGCCTGTGAGGAATGCGTTGCAGGTCCAGTGGTGCTGAGTGTGTGCGAGTGTGAGGAGCAGCAGCTCACCTGGTACACGTCCACCAGCTTGGCGTGAGGGAAGTGGAAGGGGGAGATGAAGAGACGCACACAATGGCTCTTCATGCCGTCTCGGTACAGATTGTCCGAGATCATCCGAGACACAAAGTTCTTCCCAGTTCCGGACCAGCCATGGAAGGAGAGTGTCAGGGCCTTCTCAGGGGAGGGGTTTTTGAGAAAACCTCGGATTGCCCTCACTACCACAGCCTGGGCTAGGTGCTGACCGTGAAGCTTCTGCTCCAAGTCCTTCTCCAGCCCTATACAACCAAATACACACACATTTCCACCCGATCTTTGAGTTTACATAGAATCCACAATGAGTAAATAGCTTCAAATGAGATCAGTCTAAACCCTGTGGAGTCAACGTAAAGACAGCAGCACTACAGATGGGAGGATTCATTTCTTGGTATGAACAGCAGAAAGATGCCCATTCTGTAAAATTAGTTCTCCTGAGGCAGTTACTTTGTGAAGCCCAACAAACATATTTGCCTCACTGAAATAAAAGACTATGATGGACTTTCTCAAGATTCAAAAGAACGACTTGCAGCAGTGAATTTATGTTCTGTTGGTATGTATTCAGTTCAAATGTAAGAAAAGTTAAAATTACGCAGCAGGCTTGTTTATTTAGTAAAACAATAAATAAATAAATAAATAAATAAATAAATAAATAAATAGAATTGTTTGAAATTCCAAAAAAACTAGCTAACATAAATATTTAATATTAATGCGTGGAATATATTAGCAATGACACCTTGTGATATTTCTAGCTGCTAGACACACGACTTAGTTTATAGGAAAATTGTGAGCTCTGATGAGCTTATTCCCATCATAAAATGTCTTATGAACTTGTAGCTTTGTAGTATTTTTATTTTTATACATTTTTATTATTATTATTATTATTATTATTATTATTATTATTATTTTTTTGATAACAGAAAAAGCTAGGGAAACAGGGTTGGAGATGTATCGCATTGAGATTTTGCTAGAGTTAACACTGTCAAAGTAAACTTTTAAAACATTCTTCTGTCTTTGTAATATATTGTATTGCATACATCTCCAGTAAACGCTAATTTGTACTTAATTGTGTTAAGGTGTCTATGAGTTCCCAGCACCATAGTGCACAGCAGTGTCTTGCCAGAAAAACAAAAGGATCCATGATCCAAAGTGGCAGATCACCAGATAGCCAGCTCTTACTTCTATAAAGACACCCTGGCTGATCAAGCCTGTGTAACATATTTCTCTGGCAAATAACCAGAACCGAAGATCCGCTCCTGCACTAGAGTGACAGCACCTTTACACAGACAAAACACACACATTGGACAATACCAATAATCAAAGTGTTCAAGAGAACCATAGAAAACAGCTGTACCAAATGTGAAGACACTATATAAAAGCATGTGATCACCACCATGCAGAAATCAGACAGGCTCCCCCGGATTGTGGAAAACAATATTGTGACCAAGTATAATTGCAATTGGACTAATTCATTAAGACTATTTTTTATTATTATTTACAAGGCATTCAAAATAGCATTTGCAAAATAAAAAATATACCAAAATAAGCATATGTTTATATGCTTAGTAGTACCGGTACCTCATTGTTGTACAATTAACACACCTCACAAAATGCCTGCATATGAGCAATATAAAGATAAAGAGAGCAAATTCTGACAGTATAAAATCACCCATCACAACCAAATACATGGCTATATGTTGGACAAGGAGGCTAAATCTGAAGAATTAGCCAATTGTGATGGTTCCCCAGCTAAGTGGATTGATTATAAGGGGTGAGCTCAGCTGCAGTACCTGTAATGTTATTGATTATCCTGCAGTCCCCGGTCTCGCAGCATTGGCCCAGGCTACAGTACCAGTCTGAAAGAAGCTGCATGTAGTCCTCTGAAAACATGGACCAGGCATCTTCTGTGGGAACTGGGACAGAGAAGTCACGGCGTTACCAGCGCACTTGCTTCAGAATAGGTCCCAGTCTTATTGACAGAATATACCAGATGTATGCATTATCTAATACTTGTAGTTTGCTGCGATTGTTATTTTTCAATTGAAAGAAGAAAAATTATGATAAAAGTATAGCTCATTATAGTCTATTTTGTATATTATTATTATTATTACACTACAACTACTGATAATAATAATACTCGCAATGATCAAGTAGTGTTTGTGGATTTTTACGACACTAACACAATTCACACACCATGACAATGTATACTACTGTACATACAAATAAGACAGAGACAGTACAAAAAACACCCAACTTGAAACGCTGCGTTCCAGGATGTAAAATTGTTTAACCCCTTACCCTGCACGCTGGAGTCATCCTGGTGCGGTTGGCACTCTCCTTCCCAGATATTACAGTAGACATAATTCCAGTAATATCTGGACACATTTGAAATGCTGCCCAACTGGAAAAATGCTCCAAATTCCCCGTTTACAGAGAGCGCCCAGGCGAGGGGCAGGAATAACGGTAAGATCATCTAGGCTTCCGTTTCAGCCCCAGTACAGGTACCCACACAGTGCAGTACACTGCGGCGATACGCTCAAACACACCTTTATATCGGACTGGAAATACGACCGGCCTTTTCAACACCTTCTATATGTCTAGGCTTCCTTCCTGGTTCAAACGTCATATCCTAGTGACGCTGTATGTTTGGCGTGTGCTGGCGATTTAATCATTGAGATGAATTAAATGGACAGTAAAACTGTGCATTTAGTCCTGATTTAAGAATTTTAAAAAAAAATAATAATAAATCCGCCTTTAATAATCTGCCAGGTTGTTAGTCCTACACTTGCTCAGTATGCATGGAGCAAGAGTTTCTCCAATACGACCTGTAATTTATGTACGTGCTTTGTCAAAAAGTCATCGTTTATTTGAAGAGTTCATACTGTTATACAAACATTAGCTTTCAAGACCTCAATTGCAGAGACCATGAGAATGTACTCTACCACTGTGATAAACTGAGTACTGCATCAGTAGTCTTGTACTTACTGGACCAACTTATTTACCTGATCTATTAATATTACTAAGTCTAATCACAATTTCCTTTAACATCAATGACTGCATTTCTTTTTTGCAATGTTGACTTCCCTGTGTTTTTGGGAGTACTATTCTACCTATATATATGCAGCAGCGGCATCTACTTAAACTAAATTTTGCCTTAAAACTGACTAGCGAGTATGCCATTTTTAAATGCGATACAACAGATACATCTCACCACTACCCTGTGATTTTAGAAACATATCTAAAACAACATTAAAATCGCTGCTGCTCTCTGCTGACACAACCATTAGGCTTTTAAACAAGGTCGGGTTCGGCATAGAATTCTATTGTGCTCGCCGCGGACTGACACGGAAGTCGTTTAGTCCACATATCATCTAATGCTGGTTTACAATCTAGGGAAATTATACCGGTTACCGGCATCGGTGTGAAAACAGCCTCAGAAATTATTGGTTTGCTTCAATTGAAGGCCGCAAAGCCTGAGTAGGATCATTTCCTACAAAAAAAATAAAAATAAAAAATACTCGGAAGCCCCTCCCTCGAGTGCCAGTGCTGCGCTCCCAGTCACAGGTGGGAAATCAGTCTGCTTTGAATTCACAAATGTCATTTCATATCGAAAATTTTACTATAAATGGCAATGTAATGTTTATGGCAAATAATATATATATATATATATATATATATATATATATATATATATATATATATATATATATATATATATATATAAGCTTGTTTGTGTGATTATTATAAATAAATAAATAAATATACCCATTTTATAAGCGAAATAACCCACTCCAGGGTGTGCGATAAGAATTGTCTTACCGCACACCCTGTCGTGGGTTATTTCTTACACACACACACACACACATAGGGCAGCTGGCTCTTCGAGCTAATATATATATATATATATATATATATATATATATATATATATATATATATATATATATATATATATATATATATATAGTTTGAGAAAAAGGAAAACTGCTGTGTACCAAAATGATCAATAAGAAAAAAGAAAAAAGAAAAGGATATTTCAGGTACTTAAAAAGGTAGAATAATTGATTACAAATCAATTATCAGGACGTTTCGGACTACAAGTCCTTCATCGGCTGAATACAAAAACACAGTGCTTTAAGTTGATAAAAAACAAACAAGTAGTCTTTTAAACAGAATTCCAGAATGTTGATGATGATGATGATGATGATGATGATGATGATGACCTCAGAATAGAATGTTCATTCCAAATGGCTCCAAAGTGTCTAGTTTTAAAATAAGTTCACATTCCTTTTGTTTCCTGACAGCATTAGTTCCATAGCTTTGAACCTTCCCACAAATGGTGATGTCTTCTATAGTGTGGTCATTTCTGTTAAAATGTCTGGCGACAGGAAAGGTAGAGGTGTTAATTCGTATACTTCTCAGATGTTCCACGAAGCGATCAGCCAAGCCAAGACTGTCCAGATTGGGTCGATTGTTACTGTGGACCAGATGCTCTCTTAGATTTTTGTCTCTTCTGTATGACATTAGAGGAGGGTTATTGAAAATAGGAGCTGTAGAAGGATCATCTTGAAGAATGCTAAAACTTCTTTGTATGATGTGTTGTACTTTTTTGGTCATAGGATGATATGTAAGAACAAGGGGAATATGATTGTTGGTATTCTGTGTTTTGGTTTTGTACCAGGCATCCTTTCTGTTTATTGTCGATACTCCTAACTGAGCTTCTCTAAGTATAGTGTCTGGAAAACCACAGTTTCTGAAAAATGCACGCATGTCATTTGTTTCATTCAAAAAATCACTATCATCACTGCAAATGCGTCTCAGTCTTAGTAATTGGGAGTATGGAATGGAGTTGCGACAAGCTTTGGGATGTGAGGAGTCGTATCTTAGATATGAATGAGAGTCTGTTTCTTTGTAGAAGATTGTAGTATTGATGGTACAATTAGAAACCATGATGGTAATGTCTAAGAAAGAAATTTGTTTAGAAATGTTCCATGTATACTTTAGAGCTGGATGAGACTGGTCAATAAAATGTATGAAATCCATTAAATCTTCATTAGTGTTATCTGAGATGCCAAATATGTCGTCAATGTATCTAAGATATAACATTGGTGTATGTCCCTTGTACTGTTGAAAAACTTTATTTTCGATCCATCCCATAGGGCCCTATTTTTGTTCCCATACTACCACCTCTAACTTGTTTATAAAAGTCTCCATTAAAGGAGAAACAATTCAAAGAAAGGACGAGTTGGGCTAGTTGCAAAAGAATATCGGTTGCAGGTTCCTTTACTGTCTGTTTATCAAGGAAGTATTTTAGTGCTTGTAAACCGTCACTGTTGGGGATAACTGTGTAGAGGCTTTTGACATCCATTGAGAAGAAAGTTATATTTTCACTGTTACCATTTAAAGAAAAATGATCTATTATTTGCAAAAAATGGTTAGAGTCTTTAACATATCAAGGTAGAGATTCCACAATGGGTCTGAAGAAATCATCAAGGAACTTGGAAATTATTTCAGTGGGGCAGGAACATGCTGATACAATAGGACGGCCTGGATTGGTAGGCTTATGAATTTTAGGAAGTAAATAAAAACGGCTACAGCGAGGGTTTTCAACAATAAGATTAGACGCAGATTTTGGTAATAAGTTATTCTGGATGGCAGAATGGATAGTAGATGTGACTGTAGTTTGTAACAGTTGGGTAAGATCATTTGGGGCTTTCGTGTAGAAGTTAGTGTCAGAAAGTTGTTTAGATGCTTCTTCTATATAAAGATCCTTTTTGCAAACTACTACAGCTCCTCCTTTGTCAGCAGGTTTTATTATGGTGTCATTACGTTTCTGTATATTCTGTAAGACGTGATATTCATCTGTTGTCAAGTTTAAACGATTAGTGTGTTGTTGAAAATTAATTTGGCTTATTTCTCGTTCACATTTATCAATAAAAAAATCTAAGACTTGAAAAGCTCCGGAGGCTGGTGTCCAAGTAAAGTGCTTTTGTTTGTACTGATGGAAAATATCTAAGGAATCTGAAGCTGTGTTGGAGGATTGTAAAGCACCTAATTCATTTGTATCTGTGTCTGCATGAAAATGGGCATGTATACGCATGCGGCGAAAGAAATGCTGTGTGTCATTGATGACTGCAAATGTGTCAGTGGATTTCTTTATAGGTTCAAATGTGAAACCTTTGGATAAAACAGAGTGTTCAGCAGTAGTAAGTGCCACATTTTCTGGGATTGTAAGAACAGTTTTATGTGGTCTTTGCTGTATTCTATTTTGATAATTAATGGTAGCCTTTAATGTCTTTTAGTCTTCCTTGAACTTAATCCATTTTATTGCTTTATTTATTGTCATGAAATCATAGATATCTGCATTTAAAGTATATATACACACACAGAGTATTTAAAAAACGGGTTGGGAGATATCTGCATCCTGATTGATTGATAGGCATTCCAAGCCATTGAATTATTACAGTACAACCAACGGGTAAAAAGAAGTCCCAGCAACTAAGACTTTTTACAAACAAATATTATTGCGCCTGCGTTTAAGAACGTTTAAAAAAAATAATTTTGAATTGGCCGCCATTTTTCCCTCAATAAAAACTAAATAATAATAATATATTGTCAGACATCCTCCATGTAAATTTTAACCAGCACAAACCAAAAATAATATGGACTGGAAAACTACACCTATGACAAATAAACACAGTTTTAAGAATTTTCTTTACTGAAGTGGCAACATTACAGGCACACCGTATTCAGTTAGCAGCTACACAAGCTTGCGAGTTGGCCTGAATGCTTTTTTTTTTTTTTTTTTTTTAATTGTCCCACAGTGGGACGATCTATAAACATAATTTCATATACCCATTTTAAAACAGCAAACAGCGTCTTCATTTCTGTCCTGAAAACTTACACGCGACAAGAAAAAGACAAGTCACAACATCACCCTGCTGTATCCCAAACCAACTTAAATGACTGGTACTCAGGACTCAGATATCTCCCAAACCATTTTATAAGGTAGTTTAACAAGCTATTGGGCACCACCAGCTGAGAAAGACAGGAAATCCTGGAGTTACATCCTTTCTGCAGTACCGTCGTCAACTTGTAAACAAAAAGGCAGAAACAAACTCCCCAACTCACCAAACAGTGCCACCTACTGCACAATCTGTGTAACCTGCCATTTCATTCAGAAAATAACATTCTCTGGTAGTTAACTTCATGACACAAATTCTGAAAATATTATGATCATTTATAAAATTTATTAAATGTACTTTAAAAAGAATTTGTTTATCTATTAAATTTATTGGAACTATTACATTTATTTGAACTATTTTTCCTATCGTAGTAATATATTTAGGAAAAAATTAACCTATATTCATTTTTAAATAAAAATGTGTCTATATCTTTATTTCTAAAAACTATGGGTTGCCATGTGTAAAAACAAAAAGTGTTAATATTTTGACATGTCTTTTTTTTTTTTTTTTTTTTTTTTTTTTTACAGATTTAACATAAATCTTGTATTTTTTCCCAGATTTAACTTACATCTTGTATTTTTCCCCCAGATTTATAAATGTGAAAATAAATAATAATTTTTTTTAAAAGTGTATATTCAGATATAATATATAAATCTAGTTACAAGATTTAACATTTAGCTAAATATTTAACTAAATATTACATTTCTTAACAAGATTTAACATTTAGCTAAATATTTAAATAAATCTTAAATCTCTTGACAACATTTAACATTTAGCAAAATATTTAAATAAATCTTAAATCTCTTGACAACATTTAACATTTAGTTAAATATGTAGCTGACCAGCTAAATCTGGAGTTTGTATGCAAATAAGCTCCGCCCGCTTTGTGCTTTCACGCGATTTGATTGGCTCTTGTAACGCTGAAATTTGCATATAGTTCCACTTACTCGTCTTTTATACAGACAGAGAGCAGGGGTCTGACAGATCACATTGTGGTTGATTTGAATGAGATAAGGAAGTGCTTTCAGTGCTGGCACTTCAGATAAGCTCAAAACCAGGTAAAGGGAGATATAGAGAGAAATGATCACTAAATTGGAGCAACAGAATCCAGGTGCACTCAGAATGATTGAAGCAACAAACCAGCAAATGGCAAGTCATTAAAATGACATTTAAAGCTACTCTTTAGATTCATTTGCAGGTTTATAAGTAAAATGGAGATACTAATACTGTAATTGCTGAAAGCAGCAATATAGCATGCTATTTTCCCGATTAGCATTACAAGAGCCAATTAAATCGCGTGAAAGCACAAAGTGGGCGGAGCTCATTTCCAAACAAACTCCAGATTTAACTGACCAGTTAAATATTTAGCTAAATATTAACGCTTTTTTTTTTTACACATGGCACCCCATAAAAAACTAGTAACCCATTTTATAAGACACGACAGGGTTTTGATTGTGCTAGAATAACCGCACTTCCAGGGGCTAAACTTACTACACCCCAGGGCGTGCGGTTATATATATTTATATATGTTATGGACCGATGCCGAAATCGGGCAGTTCGCAAAGTGCCCAGCTGCGGTGGGCAGATGCCGAATTAGCATCACATTTTATGTTATTTTGGCATCTGCCCCGGTAGTTCATCAACTGCCCACAGCCAGCCAGGCTGAGAGAGAAGAAATATTTTTAACAGATACAGTATACAACTAATAGAGAGTGGATTACCTCTGGCAAAAGTGCACCGCTTAAATACTTTCTGACAACGCTGTTTAGGGCAAAGGAACTCAACAAAATGCCAATCCAGGTTATATCTAATTCGCCATCTGCCGACCGCAGCTGGGCACTTCATATCATATATATAATGTAGCGATCTCGGTTAATGCAGGCAGGTGCATCACACAGGGTGAGGCAATCCACACACAGGCTGAGGGGCGGGCGCGAACCTGGGATCTTTCGCACTAATGCACAGCACGGATACCGCTGTACAAAAGAGCCGACTCTTTTGCAAGGAGCGTATATCGGGCTTATGTCTTCATGTGTGATTACGTCACCTACCAGCCCTGCTGCTGCCTTCCCCTGTGCACGCTTCACTAGATATCTATATCTATATCTATATCTATATCTATATCGATAGATAGATAGATAGAGATAGATAGATAGACGGCTGAATGAAAATAATATTAATAATGCATCCCCACTTAAATATTTTTATTTCCATGTTCCACATATATATACAGTATATACAGTGCCGTGAAAAAGTATTTGTTCCCTGTCTGATTTTCTGCATTTTTGCATATTTGACACTGAATGTTATCAGATCTTCAACCAAAACCTAATATTAGATAAAAGGGACCCTGAGTGAACAAATAACACAAAAATTTGATACATATTTCATTTATTTATTAAAGAAAGTTATGCAACACCCAGTGCCCCCGTGTGAAAAAGTAATCGCCCCCTTAGACTCAATAACTGGTTACGCCACCTTTAGCAGCAATAACTGCAACCAAACGCTTCCTGTAGTTATTGATTAGTCTCTCACAGCTCTGTGGAGAACTGCTTCAACTCAGTGACATTTGTGGGTTTTCGAGCATGAACTGCTCGTTTTAGGTCCTGCCACAACATCTCAATGGGGTTTAGGTCTGGACTTTGACTAGGCCATTCCAAAACTTTCAATTTATTGTTCTTCATCCATTCTGATGTAGACTTGCTTGTGTGTTTCGGATCATTGTCTTGCTGCATGACCCAGCTGCGCTTCAGCTTCAGCTCACGGATGGATGGCCTGACATTCTCCTGTAGAATTCTCTGATACAGAGCAGAATTCATGGTTCCTTCAATGATGGCAAGGCGTGCAGGTCCTGATGCAGGAAAGCATCCCCAAACCATGACACTACCACCACCATGCTTGACCGTTGGTATGAGGTTCTTACTGTGGAATGCAGTGTTTGGTTTTCGCCAGACATAACAGGGCCCATGTCGGCCAAAAAGTTCCACGTTTGACTCATCTGTCCATAGAACATTGTTCCAGAACTCTTGAGGATCATCTAGGTGCTTTTTTGGCAAACCTGAGACAAGCATTCATGTTCTTCTTAGTGAGCAATGGTTTCCGCCTTGCTACTCTGCCAAGAATCCCATTTTTGCCCAGTGTCTTTCTGATGGTGGAGTCATGAACACTGACCGTAGCCGAGGCGAGAGAGGCCTGCAGGTCCCTGGATGTTGTTCTAGGGTTCTTTGTGACTTCCTGGACGATTTTACGCCTTGCTCTTGGAGAGATTTTGGCAGGACGGCCACTCCTGGGAAGATTCACTACTGTCCCAAACTTTCTCCATTTGGACAATATGGCACTGACTGTGGTTCGGTGGAGCCCCAGAGCCTTAGAAATGGCTTTGTAACCCTTTCCAGACAGATAGGCATCAACAACTTTTTTCCAGAGGTCTTCAGGAATTCCTTTTGTTTGTGGCATGATGTGCCTCTAGAACCTGTGTGCTGCCAACTTCACTCTGATGGTAAGGGCCAAAGTTACTCAGATTTATATTGGGCAGGGCTGGCCCAAATCAGGCCTGGTTGTTAACCAAAGTACTCAAACAGCTGACCCTAATTATCCTTTTAATTGGGTTGAGTTAACTAGGGGGGGCAATAACTTTTTCACACCTGAAGACTGCATGTTTGATTACTTTGCACACCAAACAAATGAAAGAAGCACCAAACTTTGGTGTAATTTTTTCTCTCAGACTCCCTCTATATATTACTACAACCCACAAAAAAATCTGACCAAATACAATGTGAAAAATGTGCAAAAATGCAGAAAATCAGTCAGGGGTGAAATACTTTTTCACAGCACTGTATATATTATTAATAGAGAGGACAAAGCGAGCACAAGGAAGTTTACAGTACACTACAGTTCTCCAGTGCCAGTCATTAAAAGATAAGAAAGTGATATACAGTATATAACATTCTATTTTTTTTTTAAATAGCTCACCCACGTTATTCTGCTTATTTATTTGTTTGTTTTGTTTTGCCATGAAAACGATCTGTTGACTGACAGGTTTGAAAGTTGTACTCACATGATCCCTTTGGCTGTGTGAAAGGGTTATAATAGTATTATACCGGCATGTATTGATCAATTTCGTGCTGTGTGAATGGGCATTTTAAAGTGTTTATGAAACATCTCTGAGACGGCTCAGTAGCTGCATTTGTGTGTCAAAGTGGATTCTCTGAATAGATCACCGTCTTCTCTTTAAATTCACGCAGATTTTATTTAGCAAGTCTTCCCATCTGAAACCTACGCAAAACACTAGTGGACATTTGCTTTTAGCACAAGAGTACATAAATGCTGACCGTCAAGACTGGAGCCAGGCTGAACGTCTCTCAGTCCCTAAATGTCAGAGGGTTTAAACCTGTCACGTGAAAATCCCTGAACTTGCAAACTCGCATGACAGACCTCTGATGCCAGCATAGTGTGCAACATCTGTTTGCTGGAGTTACAAATCCATTGACTCAGTAACGATGACTAATCTAACAGGCAAGACAGTGACAACAAGCCAGATGAGCACCATGCCCTGTATCAGCTGTACACACATGGAATAATGTTCAGTATACAGACATGAGCACCATGCCCTGTATCAGCTGAACACACATGGAATAATGTTCAGTATACAGACATGAGCACCATGCCCTGTATCAGCTGAACACACATGGAATAATGTTCAGTATACAGACATGAGCACCATGCCCTGTATCAGCTGTACACACATGGAATAATGTTCAGTATACAGACATGAGCACCATGCCCTGTATCAGCTGAACACACATGGAATAATGTTCAGTATACAGACATGAGCACCATGCCCTGTATCAGCTGAACACACATGGAATAATGTTCAGTATACAGACATGAGCACCATGCCCTGTATCAGCTGAACACACATGGAATAATGTTCAGTATACAGACATGGAGATGGTCTTCTTCTTCTTCATCATGCTGACGCTTTGATTTTGAATTTCCACCCATCTGACATGGTTGTTTGAATTAACTTCAGTATTTTCTTTAAGCAGATATAACAGATTCTTATTCCCATTCGTGCCCTGGGGAAGAGTGGGGGAACATGGAAATTGTTTGAGAGTTAGCTGTTGAATTTAGTTTGTCTAGACTGAATCGTGTTGCCCTGTATTGGGATGTAGCTATACCACTGCTTTTAACATTGTGGTCTTCTTCCAAAGAAGAGAATAGAGTTCGTAACGTCCACAGTGCAGACAGGACCTCAATCTCACAGCAACCCCTGTACAAGACTAGACTATTGGTGTGGCTGATAGTGAGGCAGCTCTCTGCCTAGCCTCCCATTTTGAAGCTCTCTAATAAGGGCTTCCTTTCATTATTATTATTATTATTATTATTATTATTATTATTATTATTATTATTATTATTATTATTATTAATTGTAGTAGTAGTAGTTTATTTAGAAGACGCCTTTATCCAAGGCAACTTCCAGAGACTAGGGTGTGTGAACTATGCATCAGCTGCAGAGTCACTTATAACTACGTCTCACCCGAAAGACGGAGCACAAGGAGGTTAAGTGACTTGCTCAGGGTCACACAATGAGTCAGTGGCTGAGGTGGGATTTGAACCGGGGAACTCTTGGTTATAAGCCCTTTTCTTTAACCACTGCACCACACAGCCTCCTTGTGTGGGGTTGTTAATATACACACTGTCACATACTGTACTCACACCACGCTACACTATGGCAATGTTGACAGACACGTGTAAAGTAAATATAGAGTCCAGATAACAGTTTAATTATGAGCCAATACATAGCAGCAATTTACCTGGGAATATGTCAACGCACTGCTGTTGATTTACATAAGGCTAATAAATTCCATTGAAATTGTTTTCCAACGCAGCCTTCTTTTGATACCAGAAACAATGGAAAAAAGTCCAGTTGAAAGGTAAGCCATAAATAAAAATCCACCATTGCAGCTTTAAAAGATCTCTTGTCAAATGTGGACATACAGACGTGCTCAAATTTGTTGGTACCCTTACAGCTAATTGAAATAATGCTTCTTTCCTCCTGAAAAGTGATGAAATTAAAAGCTATTTTATCATATATACTTGCATGCCTTTGGTATGTCATAGAATAAAGCAAATAAGCTGTGAAAAGAGATGAATTATTGCTTATTCTACAAAGATATTCTAAAATGGCCTGGACACATTTGTTGGTACCCCTTAGAAAAGATAATAAATAATTGGATTATAGTGATATTTCAAACTAATTAGTTTCTTTAATTAGTATCACACATGTCTCCAATCTTGTAATCAGTCATTCAGCCTATTTAAATGGAGAAAAGTAGTCACTGTGCTGTTTGGTATCATTGTGTGCACCACACTGAACATGGACCAGAGAAAGCAAAGGAGAGAGTTGTCTGAGGAGATCGGAAAGAAAATAACAGACAAGCATGGTAAAGGTAAAGGCTACAAGACCACCTCCAAGCAGCTTGATGTTCCTGTGACAACAGTTGCAAATATTATTAAGAAGTTTAAGGTCCATGGAACTGTAGCCAACCTCCCTGGGCGCGGCCGCAAGAGGAAAATCGACCCCAGAGTGAACAGAAGGATACTGCGAATGGTAGAAAAACTGCCAAAGATAACTGCCAAAGAGATACAAGTTGATCTCCAAGGTGAAGGTACGTCAGTTTCTGATCGCACCGTCCGTTGCTTTTTGAGCGAAAGTGGGCTCCATGGAAGAAGACCCAGGAGGACTCCAGTTTTGAAAGAAAAACATAAAAAAGCCAGACTGGAATTTGCTAAAATGCATATTGACAAGCCACAATCATTCTGGGAGAATGTCCTTTGGACAGATGAGTCAAAACTGGAGCTTTTTGGCAAGTCACATCAGCTCTATGTTCACAGACGAAAAAATGAAGCTTTCAAAGAAAAGAACACCATACGTACAGTGAAACATGGAGGAGGCTCGGTTATGTTTTGGGGCTGCTTTGCTGCGCCTGGCACAGGGTGCCTTGAATCTGTGCAGGGCACAATGAAATCTCAAGACTATCAAGGCATTCTGGAGCGAAACGTACTGCCCAGTGTCAGAAAGCTCTGTCTCAGTCGCAGGTCATGGGTCCTCCAACAGGATAATGACCCAAAACACACAGCTAAAAGCATCCAAGAATGGATAAGAACAAAACATTGGACTATTCTGAAGTGGCCTTCTATGAGTCCTGATCTGAATCCTATCGAACATCTATGGAAAGAGCTGAAACTTGCAGTCTGGAGAAGGCACCCATCAAACCTGAGACAGCTGGAGCAGTTTGCTCAGGAAGAGTGGGCCAAACTACCTGATTCTATTAAATATGGAATAAACAATGGTGGATGCCAATTACTTTTGTCAGTTTCAAGTTATTTCAGAGAAAATTGTGCATTCTTGCGGCGGGGGTACCAACAAATTTGAGCACGTCTGTATATGAAGAGAACCGCTTGACCACTTCTAACGAAAATTGAAACTCCAGGGGCATGTGAAGGCACACTTTCACATATTGTTTTTACATATCTTACTTAGAAGGATGTGTTTAACCGCAATGACATTCTTTAGCAACTTATCAGAATTTTGTGCTATATGGAGACTTTCCTTCAGTCTGTATGTCAGCCTTACATGTTTAATGTGGCTGTAGGTAACTGTACTCTTTCCTGCTACTGATACTTCCAATATTGCATTTACGGCTGGGGTGGGAGATTTATGTCCCTGACATACTCAATGTTCTGATGTGCATATTTGCAGCCAATACAGTATTCAAGCACTTGATATTGTAAACTCTAATAATGCCGTTGAAACAAATGTCTCACTCCACTTTCCAGTGAAACAGCACCCCCTAGAGGCATTACTATTATTATTATTATTATTATTATTATTATTATTATTATTATTTATTTCTTAGCAGACGCCCTTATCCAGGGCGACTTACAATCGCAAGCAAATACAAATACATTCAAGTGTTACAATATAAGTCATACAATAAGAACAAGAAATACAATAATTCTCAAGTGTGACAAACCACAATTCAATAATACAGCAGATAATAGTGAAAGTTACATCAGGATATGATTAAATAGTGATAGTTACATCAGGATATGATTAAGTACAAAATACTACAGATTAAACACTTGGCAGATTACAATATTCTGAGGTACAGGATTAAATGCAGTAAAATAGGGGGCAGATAAGAGCAAAATAAAGCATATTTAAATGAAGGGTGATAGTGTCCCAGGATACAACAGAGGAGTTCTACAGGTGCTGTTTGAAGAGGTGAGTCTTAAGGAGGCGCCGGAATGTGGTCAGGGACTGGGCAGTCCTGACATCTGTAGGAAGGTCGTTCCACCACTGCGGAGCAAGGGTGGAGAAGGAGCGGGCTCGGGAGACAGGGGAGCGTAGCGGAGGTAGAGCCAGTCTTCTAGTGCAGGCGGAGCGGAGAGGTCGAGTGGGGGTGTAGGGAGAGATGAGGGTCTGGAGGTAGCTGGGTGCAGTCTGATCAAGGCATCTGTAGGCTAGTACAAGAGTCTTGAACTGGATGCGAGCGGTGATCGGGAGCCAGTGGAGCGAGCGGAGTAGTGGAGTAGCGTGGGCGAAGCGAGGTAGAGAGAACACCAGGCGAGCAGCAGAGTTCTGGATGAGCTGGAGCGGACGGGTGGCGGACGCAGGGAGGCCAGCCAGGAGGGAGTTGCAGTAGTCTAGGCGGGAGAGTACCAGGGCCTGGACCAGGAGCTGGGTAGCATAGTTGGTGAGGAAGGGTCGGATTCTTCGGATGTTGCTCAGGAAGAATCTGCAAGTGCGTGCCAGAGTGGAGATGTGCTGGGAATAAGAGAGGCAGGGGTCCAGGGTGACTCCAAGGTTCTTATTCGTTAACAAATGAACAGTTGTGTTAAAACAAAAACACTTGCTTCAAATGACATTATAATGAACCCCCTTACTATTATATGGCGTTTGCAATCATTCTGAGTGGCTCTGGGGTCTGTTGCTCCAATACTGAGTTCCTAGCCCCACTTACTCCTCTTTTATATAGAGAGAGAGCAGAAGTCTGACAGATCACATTGTGATTGATTTGAATGAGATGAGGAAGTCCTTTCAGTGCTGGCACTTCAGACAAGCTCAAAGCCAAGTAAAGGGAGATATATAGAGAAATGATCACAGTATTGGAGCAACAGAATCCAGGTGCACTCAGAATGATTGAAGCAACAAACCAGCAAATGGCAAGTCATTAAAATGACATTTGAAGCTACTCTTTAGATTAATTTGCAAGTTTATGAGTAAAAGGGAGATACTCATACTGTAATTGCTGAAAGCAGCAATATAGCATGCTTTTCACTTTATTAAATTAAGCCAGTCATGCTTTATTTTTATAGCACAGTGGATTATAGGGTCTTAATTATCTTGGTACCCCTGAATAATTGTATGTATTCAAATTTATGATTTATAAGCAATCTGTCCGCATGGTGCAGTGGTAACCCAAGTACTGTCACGCAAAGCAGAGAAACTATTTTGCTCCAGAAAATGGATTTCTGCAATGATGACTGACAAGACCATTAACACATTTAGTGCTGTACCTATCTGCCAAGATTGTTCAACCATATAGGGTGTAGGCTGAACACCACTCCTCTAGGGGGTGCCCTTTTCTCTGGATAATGGCTGGATTGTATTGTACAGTGACGTTCTCTACCAAATTTAGACTTCAACACAGCTCACAATTGTTCTAGTAAGTTTATTATCCCAGCTGGAGATGCATTACACAGCTTAGTAAGGACATTCTTTAGAAGTTATTGTGAATGTTCTAGATATTCTAAAACATTCCATCCAAATGCTTATAGTTCACTTTATTGATTTACTACAAAGGTTAAAGCTGAACAAAGAGGGCTGAACTTTGTTAGTCAGTTTATTTGTAAATATAATTGGACTTTCCTGACTTCTAAAGCTTTCTGTTTATTAATCCTTATAAAAGCTTACCACAGTAAATTATAAATATAGTTTTGCAGTTTCCTCATGCTTGAACCAAATGGACAGCCAACAGTGTCCATAGAATGCGTTGGATAGTCACCCTGGAATCACATCTTAGCATAAAATTACAGTGGAGGAAACACAAAAAACATGTTTTCTGGTTTCATTTCATTTTAATAAACATTTGTGCCCCAAGGCAGGGTAGGACTTGTTTGGACTTGTTTTCACTGTTTCTGAATTAGAAACATGCTCTACATCCAAGTACATTCCAGCCTGCAGGCCTTCATATGACAAAGTGATGTGGAGTCTAAACTGAGAGAGAGAGAGAGAGAGAGAGAGAGAGAGAGAGAGAGAGAGAGAGAGAGAGAGAGAGATTGAGATTACTCAAAGTGGGATAAAACCCGATGGAAATCACACACCTTCTGTTCTGTAACGAGGTCCTGCACACACACAGAATCCCCTAACAACAGAATGGGGGAGTCCCTCTGCAAATGTCCAGGAGAGCCCTGGTACTTAGCCCACCAGCCATAGGCACTGAAAAAAACCAATAGGCTATGCCCTGGTAGAAAACTACATTAAATATCAAAACAAACTCCACCTCTACAGTTCTCGCAACAGAGAATACACCCCAGTAGAGTATCTAATTATCACCAAGAACCCCAAAAACAAACACCTATTAACTAAATACAGAGTTAGTGACCACACATTGGCTATTGAAACGGGCAGGCAGAGCACAGTGGAGACCCAGAGAGGAGCGACTCTGTACCCAGTGCCACAGTGGAGAGATTGAGTGAGACCCACTTCATCTTCCACTGTGAGAGGTACAGATAGCTGAGAGATATGTACTCCCTCAGGCTGGCAGACAGAATAGAGGGCTTTCTGCTCCAGAGCCAAGAGGAGATACTGCAGGTCTTCTGGGGGAGAGAAGAGAGGAATCAGGAATAGCAGCAGAGTTTGTAGTGTCCTGCCACAGGGCCAGAGACACACAGCAGACGAGCCCGACACAAATATAATTGTTTATTTCATGTCTGTTCTTTTGTGTTAATGCATTGTATCTTCCTACCTGCCAACAGTCCCTATATGGTCGCGACAGTCCCGATTTTCTAGCAAATGTCCCGCGTCCCGATATTTACACATAACAAAAAAAAAAAAAAAAAGATTTTTTCTGCACAGTAGAGTTAGTGGAAACCACACATTGTGCTCTTTGTGCAGCTGACATATGTGCTGCTACAAAGGGAAGAACGCTTCATTGTGTCTATTTTTAACTTGTCGTGATGGTCGTGTTGTATTGAGCTGGTTGGGATACGTTTATTATGACCGCATTAGGGCAGCAGTGTGGAGTAGTGGTTAGGGCTCTGGACTCTTGACCGGAGGATCGTGGGTTCAATCCCAGGTGGGGGACACTGCTGCTGTACTCTTGAGCAACGTACTTTACCTAGATTGCTCCAGTAAAAACCCAGCTGTATAAATGGGTAATCGTATGTAAAAATAATATAACTGTATGTAAAAATAATGTGAGATCTTGTAACAATTGTAAGCTGCCCTGGATAAGGGCGTCTGTTAAGAAATAAACAATTATAATAATGAGTGCTTTTTGCGTATGACTCCTCCACCCAGAGGACGAGCGTCCAGCTGAACAGTTTCCAAATGTTTGCAAATATGTACCTTTGACAATACTTGTTCAACTTGTTAGGCTAGTAAAGTATTTTCACTTGAACTTCAGAAAGTTAGAGAGAGATGATGTCACTATTCTCACTGTTTCTCTAATTTGCATAATGTTGCATTAAATTACTGTTTTTCAAATAAAAAAATGCTAAATTCTAACTCTCCAGCTCGTTTTACTTTTCATGTAACACATTTAAACAACATATTTGTCAGACGTCACAAAAAAGACAGTGGTCTAATATTAGATGGGAAGTTTGTGTCAGTACATAACGCCCACTGTCACTTAAAGAGATTACTGAAATTTAGTCCCCGTGAAAAATGGCGCTGATCCCTGTGCGACAGTCGTTGATATTTTCTGGGGGCGGAGACCACGTCTGACGCAGCCGGGGCTTATAAAGGAGCATCTCTGATGTAAGTGCTCAGGTAGTTCTGGCTGGAGCTGTATCCCTTTCGGTAATGGTTACATTCCCCAATTAAAAGGGAGCGTTAGGTTGTTGTTATTATTATAACCATGGTTCCCTGAAATAGGAATTTGGTGCTTTGCACGTATCATGGAACTGATCAAACTGGTGCTGTTGCGTCATATAAGCTTTAAAATGATTCCATGCTTGAGGTGGCACAAGTAGGCTTTCAATTTGGTTTAACATTATAATATTCAATAAGTAACAACTTCAGCCTCACATCGGGAATAAGTAACTAACTTCAGCCTCGAATCGGGAATAAGTAACTAACTTCAGCCCCGTAAAATCCACCGTGTCTGCTTCTTTACAATACATGAATAAAATCAAATAAAATAAAAACTTGTCAGTTTAAGCAGTATGTTGCATAAACTCTTTACACTAAAAAGTCACTGATTCGGTATGGTTGGTACATTTCTCAGGGGAGCGCGTTTGAAATTATAAATACCATAACCCACTGAGACATCCAGCATCCTAAATGGTTATAAAGTACAACAAATAATGTATAAACTAACTATAAAGGTTAAAAACAAATAAGACAATATGCCTATCAATAAAATCCAACAAAAGATTATATTACATCAAATTGTAACTCCTTCTTGAAAATGCATTTTTGATAAACCAAACAAACCAAAACAAAAAACAAGTTATTTAAAGTTTTGAAAAATAAATGAATACACACAACATGGTTGAGCCCTGACCAGCCGCCATGTTGATAAGGTCGACAAATGAATTATCGTGTGATTTCCGATCTGTTTAATGGACAGCAATCAAATCCCGCGGTGTTTCTGACTCCCGCGATCCCTCGCGCCCCTTTGCTTGACTGGTTTCCTGCTTCCACAGTTGTTTGTTTAATGGCGGAATAGCCGAAGTAACGGCCGGCTCTGTATTTGCTGTATACCGGGAAAAGCAAAACCGAGAGGCGGGTAGAGACTAACTGCCACATGCAACTTCTCGCCCTGGTTGGGGTGAGGCAGAAAGAGACGGTCATTGGAGCTGCGGGGACCGAGCGAGGTGTGGCAAGAAGAAGGAACCCACAGCCTGGAAGGAACGGCCTGTGAACTCCGCGGGTAGAAGAGAGTACGGTCGAGAAGCAGCGCATAGACACGGGGGAAATATACGTGTAACCCCCCTTGGAGCGACACATATAAACACCTGGGATTGACCCGTAGCGTTACAGCTGATATAACACAGAGTGCAAACGAGCCGGAGCGATTCTAAATACAAACAGACCGGGGCAGACCGTGAAAACGAAAGACTGGATCCGGCTCTTTGCTCTGCTCTACTCAACTCTCTGTAGACTGTGTCTCAAGTCGTCCGTCAGTACCTTGTTTGTCTTTTTCTTGTTTAACACGGTTCCTGGGCTGTTTCTTCTTAGTATTTTGTGAACGGGCAGATTGCTTTGGTTGATCTCTTGCTTTTAGTCCAGTGAACGAAGTAGACGTCACGGTTAGTACTACTGTACTGTACTGTTTCACGGAGGATAACCATTCTTGGGATTTTTTGTTTCGGTAATTACCGGAGACGAGTATAGCACTGCAGGCATATTGATCTTGGGACAAAACTGTAGTGAAGCTCCTGATCTACAAACTACTACAACAGTATCAAGTGGTTCAACTTGTCCGTCCCCCACACGGGAGACAGACTGAACAGAAAAGCGGTTTTTATTGTGGAATACAAACATACATCTAGAAGGAAGCCCATTTTGGCTGCCTGGTGGTGCCGTATCTGCTGCCCTAGAAAGCCGGACTGCGAGTGATGAGTCGGTGACTGTCTGAGGGGGGAAACAGGTATAGTTATTTTGACAGTACTACTACTGTTGCCTGGGTTAGTGGTTACACAGGCTAGGTAACTGAATTGCTGAAAAGAACGTTACCGGTTTTTTAAATTACTAATTTATTTCATTTGTTTGAAAGGTTTTGAACTGACTGAACTTTTTATTATTTTGTAATTGTTGAAATCCTGATGTACCGGTAGCTACCATGATAAAGTTTAGACAGTGGCGCTCGATTTTCCTTACAGTCCCGACTGAACATCGCTCTCGATACACACATATCGTTACGTCATAAGTGATCACGATAATTACTTTACACATTTTGTGTTCTGTGGTTTTCAAAATGAAGTTTACATTAGATTAACATCACAATCATTAAGTATTCCGTGTAAATGTCACCCTAGGATACAAAAATAAAGGAAATATCATTCTAAATGTAGTTCTCGTTAGTGTGATCACAAAACTTTAAGGGGGAAAGACCAGGCAGCAAAATCTACATTTGATAATGGGGGGGAAACTAGCCATAACAACAATGCAGTTTTGAGTCACTCACTACGCTTACATGGCATGAAGTTATCGTATTTCTCTGTAGTCGGATTCCACGGAATAGGATTTTGCAATCGGAATACAGTGTTTACCTGGCAGTTGGATAAGCCAGTGCGATAGTTATCTCAGTATACATGGCGTTGATGTAATCGGATTTCCCTGCTTATAAATTGCCGAATTTACAGATACGTCATCTTGTTGTTCTATTTGTCTATAATCATAAAATAAGTTCTCTCTCTCTCTCTCTCTCTCTCTCTCTCTCTCTCTCTCTCTCTCTCTCTCTCTCTCTCTCTCTCTCTAATATATATATATATATATATATATATATAATCATTTTTTTTCTTGATTCATTTTCTTACCTAATACGGGTTAAATGCTGCCGAGGCTACAGCTATTCTCCTCTCAGTTTTATTTGAGAACTTCATTCAAGTCATGATGCGGATCGATAACACATTTTTCCTAATGTACATTTCAGCATTTATGATGATGCAATTAAAAATGAATGCGAACCTTGGAATGTTCATGCTTTTCCGTTGTCAGCGTTTAGCTGTAGAGCAAGACAGACGGCCATACTGACGATTACACCCCAATTGTGCTACGTACAGCTGTTGCTTTCAGTAAGCCCAGTCGCACTGTATGGGTCAAATAGAGGTAGGGATTGGTGGTACATAACTGTACTTAAGAAATTTACAGATGCAGATTGGCGAGAGAATTTCAGTATGACATGAGTGTCATTTGTAAAGCTCTGCGAAATGGTAAAGCCATTTATGAGCCCAAATGATATACACCTGTGTGTCAGAGACCCATTTAATTCGTCGAGACATTTTATTAAAAAAAAAAAAAAAAAAAAATCTGATTGCAGTGTTTACGTGGCAGGATTTCCGAATTTGAAATTTCTGATTTGAAGTGCCCTGTAAACGAAGTGACCACTCTCACATTAACTGGATGTAAACATTATGTAGGTCCTTTGAGTGGTTCTATTTAGGAGCGACTGCATTTTATAAACCCTACATTCCAGATCTCGCCATATAAATGAGTGAAATTCTCAGCACTTAGTGTTTTTGTACCTCCAGCTTACCCTATTACCTGCTTTAGTAGTACACTTTTAGACAGCACTTCTGAAAGTAAATCTGTTAACTCACAGTAAAGGTTTTGTAACCTAGCATGTTTATTCTTTTTTTTTTCCTTAGTCCAATTTAGATGGTATGGCCCTTGTTTCCCATTAACAGATTTTTACCCCCCAAATTATGCAAAGTTCCATAAATTCATGGGATGGCAGGTGCCACAGAAACAATGGATTATAAATATATTTCAGTGTTCTGTCTGAATTAAAAACAATACCCAATACATATTTGTGCTCCCAACTTACTTCATAGTGACATGCTATCTGCTTTCTTCATAGTCATGATGGCTAGCAGGTTTTAAGGTTGTTTCAAGACATATTTAAATGACACTTGTCAACTGGTTCACTTATTAAGAGTTTGCCCATTTATCTGATCTCAGAGCTCAGTTGACAGTCATTAATTGTATCAATGTTGAACTTGTGCGGAGGTCTCTGTTGCACTGAAGAAAGACACAGGTGATTTCAAGAACAAGGCGGCCAATAACAAACCAGTGCTTTGAGGTGCTACGATTTACCAATAAAATAAAGGTGAATGGTGATTGGCTAGATTTTTTTTTTTTTTTAAATCGTAGTTCTTTAAAGGGGTGCCAGAAGCAATGTAAAGATTGTGAATTGTCTGGTTTTCTGCAGCACAGGCTAAACAAGATAAACATATTTAGATATACAGTATGATGAATCGGCATAAAAAAGAAGATAGTGGTAAAACAATAAGGGAATGTTTTATATGAAACGCTTGTGTGGTTTAATCATCTAGGATTTTGTTTTTGTATTTTCTGTTTAGCAGAGGCCCCTCTCACATTGTGTTGGTCCCAGACTGAAATGAATAACACAGTTTCACACTCTGTAGATAGTTTTATTTCATTGTTCTAGTTTGGGTCCTGGTCAGGTACAATTCTTTATTTGAAAAATGTCATTAAGGTGCCAGTCTCGCTGCACATTAACCAGAATCTTTGTGTTTCAGTTCTTTCCATTTTGCCATGAAGATTTACTTTAACCATTTGGAAATGTAAAACTGAAAGTAATACAATCTGAGAGTAAAAGCCCGGCAACCAAATGCAGTGCTTGATGTGCCAAAAAACAAACATTTGCCATACTCACATCAAACACACTCTTTTCCTGTGGGTTGTAGCATAACCTCCCTTTTAGAAATTAGACGTTCAAATAAAACTTGGCTTGCTTGGACAAGTAAGACAGCAGAAGTACTCTGACAATTCAGAAATTATGTAAAACGGTACCTAGATAAAACAATGCTATATGTTTAGTAAGCTCTCCAGCATGTACAAACTGCTCAGTTAATAAGAACGCTGCTACGGTACAAAGCTTTTCAATTCAATTAGTGGCGGTTATATCTGTGTGAAGTTGTATTAAATGTGTACACATGTAAGTTTAGTTTAAATGTGATGGCGTTTACAGTGCAGTGGTGCAGTGCTGTATACAGCTGCTGTGGTTAAGATGTGTGTCTGTGTGTCTCACAGCAGGTAAACGGGAGAGATGTGGAGCAGCAAGGCCAGCGAGGCACCCCTAACCACTCTCAGCAGAGACTCCAGGAGAGGTGAAACGCACAAACACTCACACCAGTCACTCGTTGCAACAGTTTCCTGTCTATTAAAAATAATCAGTCTGTTCAGCTGCTTTTTATTGTATTTAGAACATTGTTTTATACATGCAACTACACTTAAAATTTCCACTGTTATTTTGTTAAACACTTTGACAATGAAAGGAGACACGGTACTCCGGTTTCCTCCCACAGTCCAAAGACATTCTGTCAAGGTTGATTGGTCACTCTAAATTACCCTCTGTGTGAGTGTGTGTGTGTGTGTGTGTGGTGCCCTGCGATGGACTGGCGTCCTGTCCAGGGTGTAGTCTCACCTTGCGCCCTGTGTATGCCGGGTTAGGCTCCGGCTCACCGCGACCCTGTAAAGGAGTAAGTGGTTAATGATAATGGGTGGATGGATGGACTTTGACAATGCAAATCCATGATGAAGTGCCCTTGATTTTCAACAATCAACCCATGGGGTTTCAATGTCCTGAACTGAATGGTTCTTTTAAAGCGATCTATATGCAAGGTTTCCAAACCGAGACCATCTCAAGGTTAGAACTCCATTTTAGAACTTGTTTTCTTCTTCAAGCTTTTTCCAGTTTTTTTAAATAGTTAAAACATATAGGCTAAGGGGGCTCCCGAGTGGCGCATCCAGTAAAAGCACTTGCGTAGAGTGCAGGATGCGTCCTATAGTCTGGACGTCGCAAGTTCGAGTCCAGGCTATTCCTTTGCCGACCGAGGACAGGAGCTCCCGGGGGCGGCGCTCAATTGGCTGAGCGTCGCCCGGGGGGAGAGAGGGTTAGGTCGGCCGGGGTTTCCTCGACTCACCGCGCACCAGCGACCCCTGTAGTCTGGCCGGGCGCCTGCGGGCTTGCCTGTAAGCTGCCCGAGAGCTGTGTTGTCCTCCGACACTGTAGCTCTTGGGTGGCTGCATGGTGAGTCCGCAGTGAAAAAAAGCGGTCGGCTGACGGCACACACTTCGGAGGACAGTGTGTGTTCGTCTTCGCCCTCCCGAGTCAGCGCAGGGGTGGTAGTGGTGAGCTGAGCATAATAAAATAATTGGCAATTCCAAACTGGGAGAAAATAATAAAAATAATTGGCAATGACTAAATGTATAAAAAACAAACAAAAAAAAAAACAAAAAAAACATATAGGCTAACCACCAGTATCTTCAAAGAGTTTGTTTGTTATGCAAACATATGCCGCCTCCTGTGATCTAAATAAATGATATTGAAGAGAAAACAGCCAAATGTTATACATCATCGTGCCAAACAGTTTACCTGTTACACGTCATGGCTGGTATTTTCCACTATGGGCAACTCTCAGGCAAATTGCCCACTCCTTAGCAAAATGTATGAAGTGGGCAATTTGACCACAGTTCAATTCAGTCTTACTACTGTCACCTTTTAGATACCCACATTTGTTTGCCTGTAGCACGGCACTTTAACCAGCCTACAAATCTGATACCTTTGTGAAGTAAGTGCCTGCTGATGGAGCTATATGAGGCAAGATTCAAGGAAAAAAAAGTGTGAGCCTCTACTTAACATTCAAATAGTGTCTTCATAAAATGAAATCCAAGAAGTCTTTGTCGATGACTTTGTTCTATCAAAGACTAATGACCTTGTATATCAGAAAACAAAATGTGTTGCTGCACCGTGATCCTAATCCTATAGGGAGACCTTGCTTAACAGACTCTTTTTGCTAGCTAGTTCCTTGTGATGCACGCTGTTTCCATGGTTCAGCAGCTGTGCATTGCTAAGCAATCTGCAATAAACATGTACGGCTGGCACACCTGTCACTGTGTCAGACTTCCATAAGAGATGGATCAGATAACTGGGCCTTGTAGAAATTATTTATCCCCATGCAGGGACACATATTATAACTTCTTGTAAGTTCAAACATATCTGTTACTTACAAAAACAAGCTTTAAAAAAAAAAAAAAAATACTGAATAATCATTCCGGTTTGCATTCATTCACTGGTATATGGTTTGTATTCAATGCAGGAGGATGTTCCAGTAAATCACAAGCCCTGATAGGGGGGGAGTGGTTTATTTAAAGACTTCCTCCTAAGGGACCACGAACGATCCTTCAGTATACTGTTTATACCAAGTATATATTTAAAATAAACAGCAATACCATTTTTATATTCAATCAAATAAATGAGGGATTATTATCATGATTTACTGGGACATGCTCTTCTTTTAAATCGAATGCATTATTGAGGTCTCATTGTATTGGTGCTTGCACTATTGAGATCTCGGTAGTCTTAGGGTTCAGAAGGAAAGAGTAAACCATTTACTGGCCTCTAAAGCTGCAACTTTCAAATATTAAAATAATCTAATAATCTATCAATTTATTAATACTTGGATTATTTGATGTAAATGGAGGTGATGAGGAAGAAAGATTGCATGAAAGATTGCACAAAAGCACACACCGGCAGTGCATTCCAGGCTTCCCCTAAACACTTAAATGATTTGGTAGGTACTGTACATGACTCCTATAGTAAAGCTATGATTCCTATTAGTAATAATAATAGAACATTCCAAATGCAACACTTAATACAGTGCTGTGTAATTAATGCAGCCACTGTATATTAAAGTTGCGATTTCAGTGCAGTAATAAATATAAACAGTTTGCACATGTATATACTTGCTTTCAAGATGGATTTTTGTTCATCTGTTCAAAAACAAGAAGAAAAAAACTTAAATAGATAACCAGAACATAAGTTCTTAAGACTCCCTCTTTATCACCATTTGAAATAAAACGTTTTATGCTGTGTTTCATTACAAGAGTTGCAGCTAACAATAATGACGCATAACATACAGTAATTACATAACAGTAAAAGCTCACTCACAAAATTGAACAGCCAGTACAGTGTTTGCAAAACGGCAATAAACCTCATCACAAAATTTAACAGTAAATAAGTTAGTAAGTACAGTACTTGCATCATGGCCCAGTCTTTCTTTCCCATTGCTAACCAGAGCAACAGGAAAGAAGATCACTGATTGGCTAGAGAGGATGACAAGGCATACCAATCCTCCACTAGCAAAAGACAATGTGAGAGTGACGTTTCCTTTTCTGTTTCAGTTTATTTTTCAGCATTATTGTGCAACGAAATTACATATAAATAGTAAACATTGTAGTCGCATTAAAAGTTGCTGCAGCTATAAAACGTTGTGGTCTGTGTTAAAAGTTGCGGTTTCCGCAACAAATTCACGGCCCGCGATTTTCTTACAGCCTTAATAAATAATAATCATTGCTTTGAGCCTGGAAGGTTTCTGCTGTTATTTTTGATATGTGACACCCTTTTAAGAAACAGAATCGGCTCAAAATAAGTGTATTTAAACTCAGAAAATGTGTTCATTACAAAACAAGATAACTTGTTTTTACCTTCATATCCTGATTGGGCCTCTCATTCTGTTTCGCCTTATTGTTATTTCAAACACAGCTGACAAATTACTTTAATTGTTCATCCCCGATCCTACTTTCCAGTTCACATTTCTTTCATTGCTATTTGGGTTTTTATTTGTTTTTTGTTTTTATTAATTTTTTTTTTTTTTACTACAAATCAATATTTTAAGTGATGGATTTACTTTACACTCTGTACTGACTATTTAATGCTGAAAATAACATTTCTCCGGGCATCTGTTAAACTGGCGAGGAAAATAACAAAAGCACCACGAGAAGATTAATGTTTAGAGTGAGGTAGAGATGGAAAATAGAAACGGAAAAGTATGAAGCCATAAATATTACCAACTTTACTAGGAGTCATTTTGGGTTTTCAGAGATGGTGATAATTTGAGTTTCGCCAGATACAAACATTTATAAAAAACATTCTCGTTCAATCACTCACTATTCAAACTGAATTCCCAGTCCAGATGTATACCCTTCCGTATCCAATATAAAAGTTGCTGTGGTACACTTTGCAGTTTTACCATGCTTTCCCTTATCTTACACTATAGTTTATTACAATTATTTGCCATACTACTCTGTTCTTTTCCATGCTTGCCTGTGCATACCGTGTTTTCACTTTGCTTTACTGCACTTCACTAAACTTTTCCGTTTTAAACTAATAAGAGATGAAGCCTACCTTTTTAAATTGTTTTCAGCTCTTAAACAGTTGCAGAGTTCAAGTTATTTATAAAATGATATAGTTAACAAAATCTGCAACTGTTAAGAGCTGAAAACAATTAAAGGTATAATTAAGCAAATTATCAGTTTAGTTAAGGGTCTAGTTAAGTAATTGAGAGCTCAGCTGGAATGAAAACCAGCAGGACACGGGGTCCCCAGGAAAGTCAGCACAGCAAATATAATGACACAAAGTACATTTTAAAAAATATATTTTAAGATAATTAGTAGTCAGGCAAAAGAAAGGTTTCAAGCTTGTAGGATGCATTCTGTAAGGGTGCCAACAACAAACTTGTGCTGCTATGATAAAGTTCTTTCTTGCATAAGCGGGGAAAAAAACAACAAAAAACAAACCATGAACACAACCCTTCCAACAACAGCTAGCACCATCCAAACACTCACTGACACACACACACACACACACACACACACAGAGCAATCACTTCCCAACCACAACAAACGGGCATCACACAACAAGTTATTCATTACAAACAATAAATGAACACATCTTTATAAACTAGGACCAAAGGGTAACACTTTTAACGTAACACAAAACTGTACAACAATTAATTAACAAGACAACACTTTTCCACAAAACGCTTCCCAATCCCAGCATCCTCTACCTTATTTACATGCCAGCCCCCCCTTCCAGGAGAGGCTGACTCTGGCCATGGAACCCGAGCTGCCAACAGATGGTAACAGCGAGTCAGTCCGGCCATTCCCGCTACTATATCTGTCTATCTGTCTGTCTAGCTGTCTATCTGTCTATCTATATCATGAAAGCATTCATGCACATCAACGCTTTTTTTATATTGGTGCTGGCCAATATAAGGCATTTTGTACACTAAAGACTGTCTCCACAAAGTCATGAACCAGTTCTTAGTAATGGTGAATTAACCATCCCGGCATACCTTGTTTAATTGTTTCTATTTGTGCAGTCGGGACTGGTCGCACACTCAAAAAAAACTTCCATATTCTTGACATGACCACTGATGTTGTGCAGCAAAATCTTACTACATTTTATTTGCTTAAACATTTTATCAACCAGAACAAAGTAAAAACACAACGTGTTTCGTGAAGACACTTTTTAAATAAGTTACATGCTTATGCATTGTCATTTTACTACATTATCTTGCTTTCTTTTTTTTTTATAGGCAGAGGTGTAGAAAAAGGTAGCGTAGAGTTTAACCTGTTGTAGAAAGACAGGTCCCATTTGCTGACCTCAATATACAGAAAGAAATTAGTCATTTTTATTGAACGGATGGCCTATCTATCATTCGGAAGCCTTGTGAAGAAAAATATGTTGCTTTCTGTTTTATAGGGCACGGTATTCTGACATTTTATCTGATAAAATATAACAATATAACTCAGGGGGGTTCCAGTTCACACAAGATGTATCCTCCTCTCCAGCAAAGTATTTTATACCGTGCCTTATAAAAATTACAGTAATGCGACTGGTTCGTATTCCCATGTGTCTTTATAAGGTTGCATGGTTTATTTAGAGTGGTACGTCAACATAACTTGCCGTTATTCCTGAAACTAAGGCAGCTGCATGATTTTTTTCTGCGCAATGTAAATGTGCTGTAAAATAACAGATCACATATTAAATAAATAGTTGGGAAATAACCAATTTAGTTTTTTGTTTTCTCCCCAATTTAGTAGTGTCCAATTTTTTACATTTTTTTTTTCAAGCTCAGCTCACCGCTACCACCCCTGTCCTGACTTGGGAGGGGTGAAGACGAACACACGCTGTCCCGCTTTTTTACACACTGCAGACTCGCCATGCAGCCACCCAGAGCCACAGCGTCGAAGGACAACGCAGCCCTGGGCAGCTTACAGGCCCGCAGGCGCCCGGCCAGACCTCGCTCGGCCAATTGTGCGCCGCCCCCTGGGAGCTCCCATCCTTGGTCGGCAAAGGAATAGCCTGGACTCGAACCGGTGTTCTAGCATTTTGGCCCTTGGAAAAAGTTTATTTTAAAAATTCCACACCCCTGATTGCCAGTAACTGCACATTCATAAAAACAGTGTCTCATATCAGACCATTTTTTGGGTGCTTATTTTATTGTAATGCACTTAACCAATTGTGTCTGTCACACTTATATTACATTTTTACAAGGGATGTATGTTAGCGAGTGATGTGCCAGAAACACAGTACTGTCCTCCTTCACTTTGAATACATTGCTGGTTTGTCTTTAACAAAGTAAACTGCAGGAAGGGATCAACATCTCTTTTAATAAAGTGTGTTCCTCATCACGTGAACGTGTTCCTCTTTTCTCTCATCCTGTAGAGCTGTCAACAGCATGGGATAGCCTGAATCAGACCAAAGCTACTGTAAGTATTTCAATCTGCAGTCCAAACGTTATTGTATTGCATTACAAGATAATATTTAGATTCATACACTGTGGATGTAAGTTGTGGTGATATATTTTATCATAGTTATCCTTTTTAAGTATGTGACTACTCTCTAGGTCATCTAAACTCCATGCTAATTGTGCCCCGATTTTGATCGCATTTTATTTTATATAAGCACTTCATTATATGGGGATGCCGTTTTTTAGCACAAGGGTCTGGTGATGTATAGGCCTGTATATTTTGATTTAGTGCTCTTGTATGTGCAGCAGTGATGGGGGATAATGTATTAGGGGCGTCAAGTTTAAGCTTATATATGCTTAAGTTTATTGCAACTAAACTCAGATATTGGCCACCTTTATTCATTTGACACAATCAGAAAGTGATTTAATCAACCGACAAACGCCAGGATAAGCCACAACAGGATTATTATTTCAGAACAATATTTCAGGAATGCATCGGATTGTATGAAACAACTTATTTTTAGGGATAATCTTGGGATAACAACTATGGTTTGTGATTTACCAAGGACTGTAAAATGCTTAAATAAAAATCCAACTGTGTTTTATGCCAGCGGGCTCAAGATTGATCAACTCAACACCAAAGTGTAACAGTCCAGTACAGTTCCCTGCAGTTGGTGCAGTACAGGTTTGCACTGACATAGCCATGTGTTACTTTCAGTTGCGTCACATTGAGAATCGCCTGGAAGCCGCCCCCAGCACCACGGCTGTGTTGGATTCGGTGATGGACACCAAGAAGAGCAGTGGAGGGGCCACCAGGAAGATCAGCAGGAAAGGTGAGCTGAGAAATACCCAGGAGAGGAGCTGGAACCCACAGACACTGACCAAAGCCTGCCTCGGGACCAGAGATACTGCAGCTGTCAACGTAGCCTCTACATGCACCTGCAGTACTCGTATTGGTAGCAAGTAGTTCCACCGTCCTTATCAGTGCACTGGCTGCCTTTGACAGAAAAGGTCTTAATACTGAATCTTTAGCTGTTCTTATCGGTCGTGTCATAGTAAAAATGCTCAGTTTAGCATCAACATTGCTTGTTGTGATAAAGTACTGTATGCGTTCATAAAAAATCTGTTTTCTTTCTTCTTTTTAGCTTTTAGTTTTGTTTCTGCACCACAGTTTTGACCACCCAGGTTGACTGTTTTTGTGTGCTCATGTCAAACAGAAAGGGTTCTTTGTGTTGGCTGCTGTATTTCATATGGGGGATTAATGCTGCTTTTTTTTTCCTTCACTTTTGTTTGGGGACAGCCGATTGAAGATGAAAAATTAGACTCCAGGTTTTACTATGAGCTTAAAGCAGGCTATAGACATGCATTAAGATCACAGTCTGCTAGTTCCACAGTACTAATCTTGCCATGCCTTGTGTTGATTAAGGTACTCCATTATTAGGGCTAATCGGAGTCTGTGAAAGCAGCTTGGTAAAATGTGGCTCTACAATGGGAGTCTCATTTCCTTGCCTGACTTGTGCTGCAGTGAGTGAGTCTCTCTATTGTTCACCTGCTGCTTGCTTTCCTCTGGCAGATGGACGGTACCTGGAAGAGTCCTGCACCTCTGCCTCAGCCCCCAAGCCTTCGGGCCGCAGCCGAGCGCGCAGAGAGAAGCCGTCACGCAGCCCCCTGAGAGCCACCACGCTGGAGAGCAATGTGAAGAGGAGCAGTCGAGTGGAGTTTAGGGAGCCCCTGGCATCGTACAGGTCAGCAGCCAATTTCATACTGTTTTACACCTCTTCACAGAGCTTTCTTTAGGGAAGCTACATTTCTGGATATTTTCCTAGAAGTTGGAACTTTTAAAGTTTAAAGTTTTTACAACAATTCCCCAATATGTTTTCAATCAAAAAAGCCATCCTGTGAAGCCCTACATAATGGTGCTGTCACGTGTTTACTTTATGATAACATTAATGTGGATGATCCTACTGTACACAACATATATGTGAATATGGAAAAGACAAGTACAGTAGTCCATCATGTATCTGACTGTATCTGTGGGACCAGAGTAAGGGTGGATAAATGAATTCTGTTTTAAATATTATACACAGCTGTAACAATTACTATATTCTCACAATTATTGTTTTGAGATTCAGCTTTTATTAGGGAGCTCCTCGAAATCCCTTGTTAAGAAAGAGCTAGGGTATTAATGCTTGTGACAGGATAGCCATGTGCCGTACTGGTGCATGCATTCGCTGCTGAGTGAGAGGCAGGAGATCGAGATGGAGGTTGAAGTTGATAGCAACACACTGAACAGCTCACATGACACTACGAGCAACAGTAGCGCACGGATTACATACAACACAGTGTACGAAAACTTTGGTGGGATCTACAATCTCTGAACTATTCTTCTCTGTTCAATGAACTCCGGGTACTCGTCCGGCCTGTCGGCGGTTTCGACTTGCTTACTCAGTCTTCGGTATCTCTCTGTCTCTTCTTTAGCTCAGTTGACTTTGTTTTTGCAGCAGCCCTGAGGTGAATAAATGGAAACTTATTATACCTGACGCCCTGCTGGAACACACCTACTTGCTGATTAGATTCCATACCTGGTAATCACACACAACAGACAGGCTCTCCCAGAAGTGTCGGTTACTTCATTAATTAATTACAATATATACACACTATTTACAACATACATTTACACAAAAAAACGTCTTCATGTGCAGGGCTGCTGTCCTGCCAGAATGCTGTATACGCTTCTATTAGTGTTGGGTAATTTACACAGTAGCAAAATGCACAGGGTTTACAAGAAAAAAAACAAAACACGTGGGTGATGTTGCTGAAGAGCTTGATCATGGCGGATAAACGGTTAGATTTGGATATGTGATGGGCGGATACACAACAGATTACTGTAGTTGTATTTACATTGTTGCTAGTGCTAAGTGGAAGCAGATTGCAAAGACAGCTCTTCACTGCAATTCTTTAAGGAGAAGTACGGGCTTGTCTTCTCCAGAGGGTTCAGTGAAGTAAAGAGTAAACCAGCCGTGTGTTTTTGACTTGAAGTACTCAACCGAAGTAGTGTTGTGTAGTGCTGGGGGATACTGAATTTGAATCACGATACTGATACCAAAGTCTCCTAGAAAGGAAAGCCATGCACGTAGTAAGCAAAGGGAACAGCAAGAACTGCTCCTGTTTATTGTCCTGTAACACAAAGGTTGTAACGAAACAATTTTAATTAAAGAGAAAATATTCAGTGCAGTCTCCATCAGATTTTTATCGTTTAAGTTAAGTTGTGAACAAATCTCTGTTCATAAATGTACAGTATTTGGCACAAGGCACTTGATAATTGGCACATAAGGTTAACTGAGAAAGTAAACTGCACATTTTGCAGCTAGGTGAACTGCGTCTGACAATTTGTTTTGCTTACTTCCTCAGTACACTGTTGAATTTTATTTTATTTTGTATAACATTTTGAGAATGCCCGTGTTTCATAAAATAAACACAAAAAATGTCCAAAATCAGGTGGAACCCAATTTAATAATGTTTAGGGTTTCCAAGCCACTTATCACTATGCAGTACATACAAAAGTTCAAATGAATTAATTTACAGAAATAAATAACATTCTGATGAAATCAAAATAGTTCAAATGCATCTTATTAAACCCTTTACAGACCAGTGTTACACAAAATACACACTATGGTCTACTTCAGAGGTTTTGAACCTGGGGTACTTCTGAGGGTCATAGGTACGCAGGATGACTCAGAAATGCACAAAAGAAAATATTGATCTTGAATTATTTTTTTTAACATTATTGTATATTATCGTAAACCACTCAGCATAAATATTTCATTTTTGTTTAGAAGCTCAAGGGTTACGGTCTGACTACAGTTTCAAATGATCAACCACCTGTACGCATGTGTGATTTTGATTGAGAGGATTTCCACTCTGATATGAGGGTGTGTGAAGCAGGCATCTGGCGATTCTGCCTATGGAGTGCTCTGTGCTGCTCCTGAACTTATCGTATAATTGAATACTAATCAGTGAAACGCAATCTTTTTAGAAGTATAAATGCTCCAGTAAACACATCATAATAATCACACTACTCATGCTTTGACGGTTTTTGTTTTATTTGGGCGCTGCTGCATTTTAGTAACAGTAATAGCGACTGTACATCCAGATTATCCTGTGTGTCGTTTGGACAGATTCTTGCAAAAGAAAAACAAAAGAAAACACAAAACAGTCTACAGAAAGTGCCAAGTCACGGAAAGTTAGTCCCTTTGGATAATTGTTGGCTTTAAATAAAAAGTTTATCATTGTTAGTTATTATAGTTTTTTCTAGTGGTTAATGTTTTTGATGTTGTAAGCATTTTAAATGGTACACAATTATGCCAAGATGGGAAATAATTAGTATTATAATATATTATAATATATAATTATAATAACTTTGCCGAATAAGTTATTATAATTACAAGTAGACCACTGGTCTACTTGATTTAAATGTACATTACTACAGTACTAACGTAATACTGTAGTATTTCAACTGAAATAATTACAAGGGAGATAAACATACCTGTAAATTATACAGAAACCAATAATAAAGGTCAGCCTCCAAATATAATAAAGAACACATCTCTCTACATCCAGAAGTTTATTTTACAAAGATTTAACAACTGTTGGGCAAATGACTAATTTAACATATTTATTCATTTTAATACTGTTTCTCCAAGTAATGTAGCAGGCTACCACAATTTTTGCAAAATTTTGCTTGGGACAAGGCTTTCGTTGGAATGCATTTAAAGAGATGATATTCTCTACATGCGCATGAGCACAGATGCGCTCCCAATGTGTTTAAATGCCTGCGCTCCATTTATAAATCTTTAACACCCGGTGAATTTGGTAGGCAAGTAAAATAATTTGATAGGCAATGCCTACCGTTGCCTACTGCTATGAAGCTGCTTTGTGTTGTGCAACATCATATTGTAAAACAGGCATTACATTGTTTGGTTATTTACTAGATTTTGTACATGTTGAGTTTATGTACAAAATAATATTTATTTGTGTAATTTATATTTCTAACTTATACTTTTTAAAGCCCCTTACTGTTGATGGCATGGTTTTGGTAAAAAATAAATACAAATAAAAAAATGCTTAGCACTTCAAACCAACGTTTTCAATAAGTAATTGTTTAAATAGCCTAATATAAACCATTGTTGTCATTTTGTTGCTTTAAATAAGTCGTCACTGTGTTCATGGATGTGGAATGCATTTGTACCCCTTGAAGGGTTCATTTACCACAAAGCTGTCTTGCATTTCAAATACTGAGTTTCATATTGTGTTTGATCTGAAGTCCTCAATTTATGTAGTGTTTGCCTATAGATTGTTGATACGAGTCAGGGCACATTTTTGAATGAGCTCAAACTTATATACTACTATACTTCCAAAAAAGTATGTTTTCACAAGCAATACTTGGCTTGACTGTAAGCACCGACATTTTTAAAGCACATGTCAAATCCTGGTAGTACAGTCTCCATGATATTACCGGTATATTGCGGAACACTAGTGTGTGATGATGACAGTCAAGATGAATATGACAATCTTGTCCTGCTTTATAAAAAAACTAAACAAAAAAAAGAAACTAGGGAGGTCCTATTTTAATGATTTAGATCACGGTATTATTTGGATCCTCTCATATTCGGCCTCTTTGCAGGCTATGCAAATATAGTATATAATCTTGACAGTTGTCTTTTAGTTCCTGCGAGATCCAATGTGTTCCCCACCCCTTTGATGTCTGTAGGGACCCAACGCCTCCTTACTTGACCTGCTCCCAGCTGGACGCTGCATCGCTGACCTCTGACCTGCCCTCCAGCGAGCCGTTGAGGAGAGCCGATCGGCTGAGCCGCATGATCTACGAGCGAGACACGCGGGACTCTCAGAGCAGAGACATGGCCAGCACGCACTCCTCTGGCATAGAGGACACTGTGGTGCGGTACCTCAATGACAGACCAGCACTCGATGCTTTGCACACCTCGCAGGTATGTCACACGTGTCATTAAGATGACGATTCTGGTAATAAGAATGCTGCTGAAATATTTTTTTTCCTGTAATTAATAAAATGGCATGTTTTTTGTTTGACCACTTTGCATATGATTGAAACTCACCTTTAACTGGACAAAGGATCTAACCTGAGATGCTGTTTTGATCAGTTTTCTATATATCTTGACATCTCAGAAACAAAGCACTTATTGTTGTGTATTGCAGGACAATCTTCAGGGATCTCTCACTCTTATGTTGCTGCTGTTCTGTCAAGTTGTGCACTAGCTGAACATTACTGCAACTACTACTGAACTACTGCAACTCCAACTAAAAGCTTATAGAATAAGTGAGATGTGTCTCTCTCCTGCAGGTACCACGCTGTAATGGGTACGGAGAGCTGCAGGATCCCAGTCAACCACCAATGGAAACCCAGTCGCAGTCCTCCAGCCCGGGCTCCACGTCCCATAGGCTGGAGATCCTGCGGAGGAGGCAGCATGACGACAAGCTGGAAAAACTGAAGGAGCGCATCCGCAAGCAGAGGGAGCAGTCCGAGGAGTCCGCAGAGAGGGAGCGGCTTGCGGGATACCTGGAGCAGCCTGTGGGCATCGGCACTGAGACTGCGCCTCCCACTGCCAAAGTGCGCAAGGTGGCAGCAGCCCCTCCTGCACCCACATATAAAGGTATGTGCTGCACTGCTGGGGATCCAACTCCATTATAAATGACTTATTTTCAAATAATTTGTGTTTCATCTTTCCCTTTTTTAATCTCGCTTTTTCTCTCCAAGGTTTCAATCCCACAGAAACCAAGATGCGCACCCCCGATGGGAAGGTCTGGCGTGAGCAGGAGTTCCACAATCTCAGCAGGGAGATCTACAGGGATCTCTCTCTCCAGCTAGCAGGTGAGAATCAGATCCATTGCTCGCTCTGAAGAGTGGCTTTCACATGTTCCTTTATCATATCGGGGATACTTTTTTAAATAGAGAGAATATCTGAGGGCCACTTTCCAAGTTAAATGATATGGACTTGTGACAGAAGTGTTAAACACAAGAGAAATGATCTGCTGTGGGGTTGGAATTAGATTATCACTGGCCTTGGATTTTTAGTGCTATGCTGTTTTATCATTCTTAAAACTGTACAATACTATCTATACTTGATCTAGGCTGTACATTGTTATCTCTATTACATTTAAGAATAGTGTTTCTATATAAATATGAATATATTTTCGTACATAATAAAAGATCATCTTAAAACCCGCTTGTGAACATAGAAACGCAACATGACTTTAAGACCCAAGTTGTTACCCACTGGAAATTTAGTTTTTAAAAAAATCTAAAATTGATTAGCTTGGCTGCCTCTCTTGCATCCTGTGTCACTGTGTGTTTACAGGACTGGCTGGAATCCAGTACATAGTGTATGGCTCGAGGTATTTCACTTTAACTACAGCATCACTGGATTTAGTAGCTTGCAGAGGGCTGGGTGGAGGCTTATTGCACTGGACTGCAGGGAAAGGGAGGAATGATTGCAATTCCCACAACACTTTTGGGAATGTGACACCCACTTCTCCCTCTTGCAGTACTGTGATGCCAAGACTTTCCATAGCTAGCATTCCCATTCAGTTAGACTGACTGTTCTTAAACAGAAGCCTTGTTAATGCTCCTCTTTCAAGGTTGGTTTGTTTGTCATTTGTTTGTGTTTTGGATATCTTCTGTTCTGTTAAATGTTTTATCACTCCTTGACGATATACAATTATTATTCTTTTAAAGTAAGGTCAGTGTCATTAATTTTTTGACAGAGCAAGTGGTAAATGCAGTTGCTTCTGGTACCTTTCCTTCAGTGTTCAGTTAAAAAAAGAAACAAATGTGTTAAACTTGTACAACTTATGAAAAAACTACAGATCTCCCTGCATAAAACACACCACATGAAGACTTTCTTAAAGTAGCATATTTCAAAATGCAAAACAGAAATCGCCCAAAGTGTGAGTTTATGTACATTCCTTCTTAAGACCTCTTGAATTGCACTCAGTGTGAAGGTATAGCTGTTAGGCCTAGTACTTCATTTTATTTCTTCATTTAAGAGATCTCATAAGGTAGTAAGCTTTTTATTCACCCAAATAAATAATGTTTTAAACTATCCTCACCTTGACTGTCAGACTGTAGTTCATTGCTAATCGACATTGGAAGCATTTCCAGGAATTCAGTATACTGGATGTCAGAGCGTTATAGCCGGAAGGACTTTTAACGGAAAAATAAAATTGCCTTACCTTAAATATATAAGACGACAAATAATTTGAATAATAAGAAGAAATTGAATAATGAATAATAATCCACCCTGATCCTTTTCAATCTTTTTTGTGTTTCTGGCTGAGCTTGCTGGATCCAGTGCGCACTCCGTATTTCTTTTATTTTTCTCTCTCTCTAACTGCTTCCCTGGTAGTTTTAGCAGTATTTGTAGTTGACCATGTAATTTGCTCACAGTTTAAACCTGGTTTTCACATGAAAATTGAAATGCACATGCTAACACTGTTGATGGTTTGCTAAATTGCTACATTTGTATGTAAATGAGGACACTCCCCTAAAGTTCAGTCTATGTCCAGCACTAACGCTGACTTGCCGGTTGAGCACTAAAACACAGTTGCTAAATCACACTTGCGCCTGATTCTGGTGCATGAACTGTCCACAAAAGTGTTTTGCGATTGCCTTAGGGGTTTGTGAACATTGCTAAATAGGACCCGTTATGTATGCATGGGATTTAATATGGGGGTTACTGAGAGTGCCCTCCATAGACATTGTGCCACCTCGCTGCAGTATACTGTTTTATTCTTGGCCATTACTACTATAACCTTAAAGCCTTATAAATTGCTTGTCCAACTTATTCAATTTACATGTCTATTTGTCACAATTTATAGTTTCATAATCTGCATATATACGGAGGCTTTTGAGCTCTGTCTGCAAGTCACACATTTTTAAATGACATTGTCTGCTCTGATTTTGTATTTAGGGATGTATGCCACTGACTGACTTGGTTTTTTTAGCGCCATACGTCCTTTGTCACCAGTTAACTTTTAGTTCAAGCCATGTGTAAATTGTATTTAATGATTTGTTGATGTTTCTTTCTCAGAAAGCACGAAAGCCAAGGATAAACCAGCTGAAAAAGGCAAAGGCATGAAGGCTGCTAAACCTGTGAGGAAAGTGCACAAAGCAGCCCGCTCACCAAGTCCTGACACCAAACCAGGTTAGTTACTAAACTCATTCAGTACATAGCCATTCTGTTCACGGTCAGTGCGAGTACAGCCTTTTAAAACAAATTTGGAAATCTAACTGGAGTTTGGGATCCTGGTTGAGCCAGTTGCCTGATTCCAAGAAATCTGGTCTGAGGACCTGGTATCTCTTTCAGGTCCTTTTCGAATTTGATTTCTCATTAACATTATAAATGCCACAAGCAGAAAGGAATATTCAACCTCTCACTGCAACATCTGAACAGAAAAACACAGGGATCCCACACAGAAATACAAGCCTTTCTATAACCAGACGCAAGTTCTATATACACAATTTGACAGTGCTGTTTCCAACCCAGCCCAGTTTCTCATTGGAAATTTAGAATTCAACCTTGTAGTAGCACCATAGTGATGTTTTGTTTTTCACATCACAGATATGTCTGGGTTTTTCTATAGACGAGTATCTGAAATATTTAGTCTCCAGCACACAATCTCAAAGACTTTTAGAAGCTAAAGGCGTGCTGTGTACAGCTGTCCCACTGTGTGTCACATGGAGGCTGCCCTGTATTTATCTGCATGCCAGTCCTAGCAGTCATGAGCAGGACCATTCTTCCTTCTTGCTGACTGTCTTATACCCCTTCTCCACTGGCACACCCGACCCGTGAGGGTACGGTACGGGTACTGGTGCTGCTCCACTGGCTATTAGTCAAGCAAGAACCAAACCGTGAAACTCTGGTCTCACAAGACATCTGAATCTGGCTCCGAGCCAAGCCGGGCCAGTGCTAGGTTAAGGATTTTCGTTATTATGTTGCATCAATCAGTACATTCCAGAAAGAAACAACAAACCAGGCAGCGAGTGTGATGAGAGAAAAGTACAGCCTTGGGACGCTGAGGAAGTGAAGGCTGTAGTTTCTCTGTGGGCAGATAGAAGTGTTCAGGAAGATCTGGAGTAGTGCGTCAGAAATGAGAACGTTTATGGCCAAATTTCTGACGATTTGAAGCAAATAGACATAAATCACGGGTACGGTACACTAACTCACACACTCAAACAAAAAATTCTACCAAATTTCTCATTATTGACCTTTATTATATTAATATATATAAAAAAATGCAAAAAAATAAAACAATTCTAAACTTATTTACAAAAATATAGTAAATCAAAATACAGCTGTACCATACATACAACTACAGCTCTCGTTGCACTCACGCAGCTTTTTTTGTTAAGCACCTAAACAAAAAACAACTCTCCTTAAATGGGATATCTTTGGCAAATCATTTTCAAAAACTTTTTTCCCTGCAACAGAACTAATTTAACTTTATTGAGCCATTTTATAATCAATACAATTTCCTAAATATAGTGATACAAGATACAGCTGTACCGTTGGTCTATTCATTTTTGAACACAATTTGTTTGCGCATCTTTCGGCAAACTGAGTTAATAACAACTGTCTTTGCGTGTGACAACCCAGGCTCTCCTTAACCGCACCGTGAGGGCTCGGTACGGCCCCGGCGCGGCTCGGGTGTACACTGGAAAAGAGGTATTACTGGCTACCGCAAGGGCTGCATATCCACAGACTTTGGAGTTCATCCCCTCCCCCTCTCCCTCTCTTTGCAGTCACTGTAGTAAGGGATTGCTCAGCACTGCCTGCTAAAAATAACCCTACACATTAAAAGAGGTCTAGTATCTGGTTCTGCTTAGTTGGCTCTTTCAGACTTATGCTGCTGACTTTCTATAGAATTAGGTTTACAGTGAGAACAGTTGGAGTGTATTTGAAGGTGTACCAGTGAAGGCTTTCAAATACTAACATGTACAGCCACGTGAAGCAAGGTTAAGTACATTGTAATGAGGCTCACTGTCTCTTACGAACGATGTAGGTCGTGGGGGTCATTCTCACACAGGTAAAATGGAGTGTGTACAAGGATTGTTGGAAACCTTTGGTCAAGGTCTCAGATTATTCGACCCATTTTCTGTTTTAAGTTTATTGCAGTATGCTCGATCATTTAATAATTGTGTTTACCATCTGCTGAACAAAGCACTTTTGTTAGAATGCTTCAAACTGCAACACCACATTGTTTTGAGCAAAGGATATATCTTAATAGAATAATATATACTGTGACAGTATAACATACATATTGTACAACTTTTGTAATTCTTTTAAAGGTTCTCTTGCTGTGCAAATTTTATACCGGCCCATCCCTATCCCTATTAACATTTTGTTAAGAAACACTGAGGGGAGCTTGTATGAATTTCCAAATCCACGGCCATCCCAACACATCTGATAAACCATGTCAGCTTGCAGCTTGCAGCTTCCTTTGGCAAAATCTACCTTTACTTTGACCTGTGACTTTGAAGAGACCTAACACTTTGAGATATTGGATTCCTACTCTGTACACTGCTATAGTCTGTGATTGTTTCGGTCAGGTTTGATCATGGGGTTTGTACAAGGAAATATAATATATTAAGATAATATATTAAGCTGCCTCCACCACACTGTGAAAGCCTCATATCTCAGAAACCTTTGGTACTTGTGACTTCATATTTACAGGGTTATACAGTATAAACTAGGGATGGGCTGGTATAAAATGTCCACAGTATGATAACCTATCAAAAAAATACCATGGTAACCTTAATATCACGGCATATAGTACATCATGCAAGCTGTAAAATGAAGGCTTTAGGGAAAATATGGAGATAAGTAAATGACTTCCACAAAAATAACACAATCACACTTCCTTTCACAGACTGCTTTACACTTTGGCGGTTTTATATTTTATTACAACACAAAGCTGAAAAAAGGCACAGCAATTTCAATGTTTTCTTTTAAAGACAATCGGAATTTTAAGACTTTAAAAGAACACCCTTGTTGTACAATGTGCACTTTGTTAAGGCTGCAAGTTTCATCGCTTGGTTTTAGAAACAAGTTTGCAGTAGAAAGATGCAAAGGGCAAAGGCAAAATGACGGTGATGATGGTGATTGACAGTAAGATTGAGGTGGAGGGAAAGTTGAAGTGTGAGGTGAGAAAGCTGAGTAGCACCGAGACAAGAAAAAACACGTCTCAGGTGGTCATATGAAAATGACCTTTACTTCACTTTGTTCATAGGAACACAAAAACAGCCTTATCCATTGTATACCGTAATGTAGCTGTTTGCGATGTAGCATAACAAGAAGGGTATCATAACCATAGTGAGCCTAAACCACGTTAAACTGCAAAACTGGCTTCCAGACTCCCCTCCAGTATAAACCCTGCATGCTAAATGTGTTTCTGACCTTGAAATTGACTGACAAAATATGAGTGCCATGTTGAGGTCATGTGACTTTAGAAGTTTCTGCAGTGAACAGAGTTATTGTGATTCAATCTGAGTTCTGCCCTTTGGATGCTTTTGTTTTTGTTCAGTTTTCTATGCCTCTCTTTCTTCAGGAGCCCATGTTATAAATGCAGCCTCTTGGCGTGAGGGACAGAAGCTGGTGAAGATGGTTTTAGGACCAGCTCCCAAGACTGTGCGAGAGAGGAGAGCAGCATCTACAGACAGAGCTGGGAGAGAAGGGGCCAGCAGAGCAGGTGTGTGTCTTGTGTCAAACCTGTCGGCACAGCCATATACAATTGGATCAAAACCAGTTTTATGTAGTGTGTTTCCTTTTTTATGTGAAGCCAAGCTGAGCAGGAATTTGTTTAGCTATTTATTTCTATCTGGCGGTTAAAAGTTAGGAGATACTTACACATCCGATACTGTATACTGCAATTAAGATTACATGATGTTTGTAAGTACATGGGGGAAAGAAAAAACAAAACAAAAAAAAAATACATGGCATCATTTCTAAAATCTCATCTCTGGCTATGGAGACAAACAGTGCTCCAGTTGTATAACAAGCAAAGGTCCATGTGCATTATGTTATCCTATTTAAATACAACTCTAAACTCATTTTCAATTATTTGCTGTGACCGTCTTACATCTCCATGGCAGAATGGAGGATGGTAAACATAAGGAAACTTTCTTTTTTTCTGTAGAGTAATGAGGAACAGTGTTTTGATTTTAAATGTGGTGTACATTCCCCTTCTAATACATAACTTGCCAATACCTTGTTGATTTACTACAATTCCAAAATGTAATTGCCTAGCACCCTTCACTTGCAAATACAAGGTGTGGGTTCAATCAAGACAGTAAATTGCAGGCAACTCCTTTGTTAATGAAAAATGCACATTTTTAGAATGTTTTGAAGACGGGACGGGACAGGGGTGGGAAACAGGGGCAGCTGATGCAGACATGAGAATGTTCCTAACGGCTCCAAAAAGATTATAGCTAGAAGAAAATCTTTGGGTCCTGTCCAAATCCTTCAGCGTGTGTGTGCGCAGCAATTCTGCAGTCCTGTAGATGTGCATGGAGTTATGGGTCATCATTGACATCACAAAGGAATTATTAGAATGCTAAACTACCTTTTCACTGCCACAGTAAATTAACAATCTATCCCCTGGTGTGCTACAATGTAAATGGCACTTGTAAATTGTAATATTCTTAAAAAATCATTCAGCTTCACTACTTTAAGCATAAAGTGTGGCTAGACACACAAGAAAGTGTAGCATGACATTTGAAAATCCAAGGCAATAGTTTAAGAGGGATGTAAACCAAAACAAATACAGCCAGTTCAAGTCTATCATGAGCCTTGAGTTCTTACTGCAGTATCACCCATCGGTTGTGCCAAGAAGCATAACTGCAATCAAAAGATCAAACAAATAGGGGTCCCTGAGTGGCTCACCTAGTAAAAGCACGGCCGCGTGGTGTGCAGGGTGAGCCATGCAATTGGAGAGCGTGGCTTTGCGTCCTGGCTGTGGAAGTCGCCTGTCTTCCCTGGGGATTCTGGAGGGAGCATCTGATTGGCTCTGGCGCTTCCACGGGTTAGGGAGGCAAACTCGGAAGGGACTGTTTCTCATTGCGCTGCAGCGGACCCTACCGACCAGGTGCCTGGTGAGCTCAGGCGAACACCTGCAGGGCTGGCCTTTGTCTTCCAGAGGCCGGTAACTCGCTGGCATCTGCTCTCGATTTCCTGGGTGTGAAAGAGGAAATTGGCTTGGTCATATTGGGTGGATGCCCACTGAACCTTCAGTTCTCCTGAGGTGTGTGGGAAATTGCTCCTGTGAGGGAACATAATTGGACATTGAAACCTGAGGGCACTCTCAATTTTAAAAAAATCAACAAAAAATACTCAAATGTCAGTTTGTAAGCTGGAATGAACTGTTTACTTTTTGCTATTTCAGGGCCCATGGTAAGATCAGGCTCGGACACGCGTCTCGAAGCAACACAGAAATTCAGAAAGCATAGCGCGGAACAGCCTAAGAGCAACAGAGCTCCCCAGCCTGAGGGAGAGAACTCTGTGAATAAAGACTTCCTGCCCGCTGACATCCGCGGGATCCTGGACGACCTGCAGCTGGACAGCCGAGCAGCAGCGTCCGAGAGCAGGCCAGCGGGCAGGAAGGTGGGGGCCTCCTCTCGTCTCTCCCGGAGCGCCAGCCCTGCCAAGCGCAAACAGGAGACGGGAGACGTGGGGCCAAAAAAACGGCACTACGACTCGGACAGCGTGCGGCAGTTTATCATGCGGCAGCAGGAGGAACGCAAGAAGAAGCAGACAGAGGAGAAGAGAGCGCAGAGGGAGGAGGCAGAGTGCAGGACCAAGCGGCTGCAGGAGCTCTACAAGAAGCAGAAGGAAGCTTTTGCCAAGTCCAAGCTCTCCGGTGGCCATGTGGAAGTGCCAGCTCAGAAACGCTTGCAGGAGACGTATTCGAAACTCCTGCTGGAGCAAGCGCAGCTAGAAGAGCTGCCTCAGGTACCGCCGGTGGTGGAGAGTCAGCAGGTAAAGGGATTCTTGTATGTTATGTACTATACTATAACAAAACTGGCAAACCTTGTGCTTGAAGACATGGATTCAAATTCTCCATGAAAGATTTGTCACAATATATTACCAAGTTGCTTGTTAGTAATACTACATATCTTATGATTTGTTTATTGCAATATTTTGATATTGATTCTAAATGTAATAAGTGGTTTGTTGTGTCGACCCGGTTTAGCCAAGGCCTGTGTATCAGCCGTCGGGGGAGTCTGATAAAGAAAACAAAGGACACAATCGTCCCCTGAGCGCTTCCTCCAGCAGTGACCTATCTCTGTCAGAGCCACAGCAGCAGCCTCCTCTCACCAGGTAACAACCCTGCTGATCTCTTTACTTTCACCTCATTACATTCAACAGCCCATGTTCTGTCAAGCAGTTGCACCCTCAGATCTCTTGATTTTAAATATTCCGTTTGAGTGATCCAAACACTGTTAAGTCACATTTTCTTTAGTTTTTAGTAACATAATTAATTTCTGCCTGCTTGTGGATAGATATGGTTACTCCCTGCAAAGTCAAGTGCGCAAATGTTCAGCTAGTGTCCTCAAGTAAGCTTACTTTCTTAAATTGCATTGCAAGAGCTGTTCATCAAAAGAATGTACTTGCGTTACGCACTAATAAAGGCACCAGGCAAAATGCCTCCTGCATTTTTTGGTTTAATTTCTGATTGAGTATTTTGAAGTTAAGGATTAATGATGTCCTGCATTGCATGATAGCAGTGTATCTACTAGTCTGTGTGTGTGTTGGCACATGGCTAATTTAAATACAATGCAAGCATTTATCAGTAAAGAAAAATCTATGTTGAGAGCACTCTACAGTGGGATCCTCATGTTCCTACCCCTGTGCCATGGATCAACCAATCTTTATTTATATAGCACACTTCAAATCATCAAGGTATCTGAGTGCTTTACATAAGCTTGCCGTCTGTTCTGACGGTGTTGGATGGCTGCAATTAAATTTTATGAAAAAACTTTAATTCAGCAGCACTTCACTATTTCTGCCACCAGGAGGCAGAAGAAAATGGAAAAAACTTTAAATAACAGAAGGGTCTGCTGTGGCCTTCCATTGCTTCCATGCTTTTAGGAAACAAAACCCAAAACAAGGGTGCAGCTACAAAACATAGACAAAGTCAGGATTGAAAGTTTCATTGAAAGTTGTTTATTGTTGGCTTATGTATGGTCACAACATAACCTGTCCATCACCATGTAGTAATCAATGCGAAGCAATTTGATTCATAAGATTTATATTTATGAACATGTATAATTTGTTTGCTGTCAGATTATACATTTATAAAGGCAGTTTATCCTTTTATTGTAATGTTAGCAAGGGTATCTGACTCTGAATACATTAATAATATTATACAATTCTATTAATTAAATAAATGGTCACAGATTGACTTTCAGTAATATGAGCAGGAACTGCAATCAGCTGGATCTATAGACTTGGCTGTCGCCGCCCGGCTGAAAAAACCTGATCCGTCAGTCTTGCAGATGCTACTGTGCCTTTGACAATAGGGATTGATTGCGCTTCTAGCAGACTAGATCACTTGCGCGTTGTGGGTAAAAGCACTCGTGTGGAGTGCAGGATGCGCCCTATAGTCTGGACGTCGTCGGTTCGAGTCCAGGCTATTCCTTTGCCGACCGAGGACGGGAGCCCCCAGGGGACGGCACACAATTGGCCGAGCGCCGCCCGGGGGGAGGGAGGGTTAGGTCGGCCAGGGTTTTCTCGGCTCACCACGCATCAGCGACCCCTGTAGTCTGGCCCGGCCCCGGGGGCTTTGTTACCACTACGGGGGCTCTGTTACCACTATGGGGCCCCATGGACTGTATTACCACTACAGGGCCCCAGGGACTCTATTACCACTACAGGGGCTCTATGGGAGCTGTATTAATGTACTATATGTTGAACCCCTCAACTTTCCTGATAAAAATGGGTTCAGATTTCCCTGCGTAACCCCAAGTGGCTTCTTCTAATAAAATAAATACATAAATAAGCAGTGCATGCATGTGACTGGTTTTTATTTTGCAGATAATAAACAGGTTCATACTGTAAATTGGCTCAATTAAAAAAATATATAATTTACTTTGAAAACTGCATTAAATGTTCGTTATACTAAAGTATTTTCTGTGCATAAGAATATTTTCGTGTCTTTTTGTGAGCATTTCAAATATTAAGTTGTTAACCATGTATTTTAGACTGGAGAAAGTTTTGAATGTAAAAGGCAAAAACATTTTGGAATTAAACAGCATTTTTTACTGCTGCAGTTCTGAATAACTATATTGCAAACCTTTGGCAGCGAAAGATCCCAATTACTGAGAAGAAATATTCTAATTAAGGGGGAGGGGTCAGAGAGAAGGGGTGGAACTGGTGTGTGGCGAAAAACAGCACTGCGCTCCAGGGATGATCTCAAGAGTATTTTGAGAGGCTAAAAACGTTAAATGACTCCTAAATTTTTTTTAAAAAATAACCAATTATTTTCAAAACAAAAATAGTGACAGTGAATGCAGGGTTTTCAAAATAAGCTGGCGATCAGCGCAATCCACCGCCTAATACTATATTTGCGCCGACTACTTTATTTTAAATAAGATTATTTTCGGGTATTATCATTCAGACATAAGAACATAAGAAAATTTACAAACGAGAGGAGGCCATTCAGCCCATCTTGCTCGTTTGGTTATTAGTAGCTTATTGATCGCAGAATCTCATCAAGCAGCTTCTTGAAGGATCCCACGGTGTCAGCTTCAACAACATTTCTGGGGAGTTGGTTCCAGACCCTCACAATTCTCTGTGTAAAAAAGTGCCTCCTATTTTCTGTTCTGAATGCCCCTTTTCTAATCTCCATTTGTGACCCCTGGTCCTTGTTTCTTTTTTCAACATTGTCTATACCTTTTAGGATTTTGAATGCTTGAATCAGATCACCTCGTAGTCTTCTTTGTTCAAGACTGAATAGATTCAAATCTTTTAGCCTGTCTGCATACGACATGCCTTTTAAACCCGGGATAATTCTGGTTGCTCTTCTTTGCACTCTTTCTAGAGCAGCAATATCCTTTTTGTAACGAGGTGACCAGAACTGAACACAATATTCTAATGCATTGTAAAGTTTTAACATTACTTCCCTTGATTTAAATTCAACACTTCTCACAATATATCCGAGCATCTTGTTGGCCTTTTTTATAGCTTCCCCACATTGTCTAGATGAAGACATTTCTGAGTCAACATAAACTCCTAGGTCTTTTTCATAGATTCCTTCTTCAATTTCAGTATCTCCCATGTGATATTTATAATGCACATTTTTATTGCCTACGTGCAGTACCTTACACTTTTCTCTATTAAATGTCATTTGCCACGTGTCTGCCCAGTCCATTTTTTGCGGTATTATTGTACTGTAAGGTGATATATAGTACATATGCAAACAAAAAAAGCGTATTCCTTTTGTTGTGATATCGTAAAAAATATGTACCCAGGTGCTTGTGAGAGCTATTGGGGGTTCATTAATAGAGGATGCAGATGGGGTATCATCTGGACACTCGTTAGCTGATATACAAATGCTTAAGTACAGAGGTGCTGGATTATTACATTCCGGTTTCATGCAACAGTTATGATGGTGACCAAATGTGTGTGAGTACTGCTGTGTAAAAAAAATAAAAAAAATAAAAAAGGGACATGCGTTAACAAAATGCCCTGAAAACTTAAAGAAAACAATTTAAATGAAGCAATAAGCTCAATATTTATGCTAAAAAGGAAGTGAAAAGGTTAGTTAGTTTTTAAAAATTTTTTACTATTTATTTCATTTACCATAATAAAAAACAGCAATGAAAAAGAAAATGTAGAACATAAAAAGAGCAACCAGATAAAGTCAACGAAAGACAACACATTATTCAAATTCTTTGCCGTATTATATATTTAAGGTAAGGCAAGTTTATTTTTCTGTTAAAAGTGCTCCCAGCTATAATGTTCTGCCGCCCGGCTGTACAGAATTCCTGGGGAGAACTCTGCTAATCAAGACAAGGACCTGGCAGGAGAAGGCGGCAAGAAATAACATTATAAAATCAATGACAAAAGTAAAACATGTAAAACAATCAAAGTAGTAATACAAAATAAAAGCATAACAAAAATGGAGCAATTCCAATGTACTTGATCGTGGCTCAGTCAGTATTTACAGGATTTGCAACCCTGATTTCAAATACATATTTGAGTGATTTTAAAAATGTATTGTGAAGAGGCTATTTTTACCTCGAAGTTTATCGTGAAGCAAAAACATAAAATAAAAAGGAGAATGTAATTTCTTCATATATGTTTTATATACAGATAAATTAGCATGGGAAATGCAGTTTATTTAAAAGCTGTGATAGCCACATTATGCCACCTCGACCAACTCGGCGATTGACACCCGTATTTCAGGTAATTCTTGAAATTGTAGGGTTTTTAGCCAACGGCGCCCTCTAGTGTGCAAAACTCATAATGTACAGTCAAGCCATTTTAAAAATAAGTTGTTTTTAACTAAAGATAAGGCTTGTAAATAGCACAGCCTTGTGGAATGTGTTTGTGTATGTAAACGAACATTAAGTTCTGTTTCCCCATGGATACTGTAAACAGTGAGTGAGTGGCAACCAGATTCCCTGATGGCTTTCTTTATACCATTCTCTCCAAAGAACTGTGTCAGGAGTGGCAAGCAAAATCTAAAAACAAGAAGCTCTAAACGGATCTGCTTTACCCTGTGGCGGGTCGCTGGAAGACACTCTTTAGGTGAAATGAGATTTTTATAGTCATGGTCAGTGCTTGCCAGCGAGAATCAGAAGGCTGCACTTCATGCTTGGTAGAAGTGTCAATGAAAATTCAATTGAAGATTTATGAAACTTTACATTAAGCTGCTTTTATTAATAGTTGACTGTCACAAGGCTGGCTGAGTGACACGTCAGACCCGGAAGAAACACACAGACAGACGGTGGTGATGAGTAATGCTGAGTGCAAATGGTAGCACTCAGCGTTTATTAACAAAATAAAAGGTTTAAACATAACACAAAACAGGACACGGCACTTACGCCAAAATAAATAGACGAACAAAACGCACTAACACACACAACAAGTGGACAAACGTTAAACAAGTACCGTGCTGGCACTTCCAGCACGCTGTAGCAAATGTTATTTTCCTTAACTGTATTTCTCCTTTCTCTCTCTCCCGTTCTCCACTCTCGAACACCCAACCCCGAGTGAGTGAAAACATGCTGCTTTTATGCAGTTGTACCGAGAGTCGATTGCTAGTTAATCATTCAATTGGAATCCCGGTACAACTGCACGTGAATTAATTAAGTGTACTCCCGTGACCACACATTACATTTTAACCAGCACGTGAAGTGATCTGTGCCATCCTCGTGCCTAAATACAAATCTACATTTTTAAATACACGTGAAACACAGACCCGTTTATATCCCGTGTACCAATCTCTATACACCAACATTAACACACGCAACATACAACACAGAAATGCACACAGGGGTGGATCACATTGCCACATTGACACATGTCAAGAATCATACATCTACAGTAGACAAAGCAGTTGTTTTTTATATAGATGTGAGCAGAAGGTTAGTTGATATGTGTTTTGCTTCTGAAGGGATTGCTTTGCATGCAGTTATAAAATCAAGGGCTTTCTTATACAGCAAACGTGAGTTAATATGATTGTCAGCAGTAAACGTGAGACACCGAAATGACTGAAAATTAGAAACTGCGCCGCGTCAAAGTAAAGCTCTGAAAAATGAATGATGCATTCCTACCAATTTATACAATGCATTTTTCTGTCATAAACACTGACCTAGTTATACTAATGCACTGCAGTCATAAAGCACGCATAATTGTAAAAACAGAAACTTCCCCTGTATGAATACATTATATTTAGGGCTTCTGTTTTTATTTTTTGCTATTTGAGTTTTATGTAAATCCGTTTTTTTTGGAGCTTTCGCTTTTTTACATGCTTTATGAAATTGTTGTTTTCGGTTAATGTCCAAAATGTGAGCGTTTTTTTGTCACAATATGTATTAACTCGACAGTAGTTGCACACTTCATGTACCTTCTTTCCTTTCCTGTCTTCCACAACAAAATCCTTATGGTCACAGGCATATTCTTCTGGGGGGGTGCATTTTTTTACATTTTGCAATTCTGTTTGAAGTTCCACAAGGGTGTAAATAGGTGTAATAGTAAGTAAATCTTACAATCCTCCAATAAAACTGTACGAATTTGCTGTCACCCAGTAGTTGGGGTGGGTTTACAGTATTCAGAACGAACCATTGCAAGATACAAGTCAGGTAGGGACTGCCATTGTTTTTTTGTTTTTTTTTGTTCTTCCAGTGTTTATTGGCTATGCATTGATTTCATTTTTTTTGTATTGGGTGTTTTTATCGGTTTTTATCATTTAAAAACCGAAAATCTGAAGCCCTAATTATATTTATACATAACATGGCCAGTGTGTCCATGCTAAAGAACAACATTAAAGGTGAAAAAAATCTTAATTTCAGACCTTGTCTGGGGCACTACTGACTATTGTCTTGCATTGACACTTGAAAGTCTCTACATGCCTCTTCTCTGGCACAGTGCAGGTACTCTGATAGTGTGTACTCTGTGTAAGAGTGCATGACTCAAGTTTCCCCCTGTTTGTGTGTCCTTCAGGACCGAGTTGACTGACCCGCCCCGGGTGCAGCCCGACCGCCTCTCCCCAGCACCTCCTGCAGGAAGCCTCTTCACACAGTTACTGAGCCTGGAGCAGCGCTCCCTTCTACAGAAAGAGTTTGAGTCTGTGCTGTCCAGTCACAGGAGAGAGGGGGCTGCCAACAGGAGCCAGTCTTCCTCGGAGGTGCAGCCGTATCCCTCCTCCTCCTCAAACCTTCTATCCAAGACGACTGCACAGTACAGGACCAAAATCAACCGCATTGAGGCGCTCAAAGCCACCGCCGCCTCCCTCTCCACCAGGATCGAGAGCGAGGCCAGGAAGCTGGCCGGTGCTGGTATCAACCACGGCTGTATCCGCGATTCAGAGAGAGACATCCTGCAAGACGACGGCCGCTGGGCTAGTCCTGTGAGCCCGCCGGTGCGTGAGAGCAGCGATCCAAGTGATCTTTCTACCAGAATCCAGCGCATGCTCGGTGCAGGCCACACCTCCTACGAAGGCGTACTCCCAGGCGTTGGAAACCTGTACGAGTTTAAAAGACCGCCCAGGCCTCAGGCTCCAAGAGCAGCTTCGCTGACTGACCAGGAGGGAGTGCAAGAGAGGCTGCTGAGGGATTCTCTGGATGTCTTGGAGCCCGCGGGGCTGTCCAGTGGGGGGTCGATCAGCGAGGGACCTCTCCTCAGTGAGGGCAGTCTGTCTGGGGGAGAGGGGGAGGAGGAGGAAGGAAGGTCAGCCCACCTGAAAGATCCTCTCAAACTGGCCAACCGACTGAAAGAGACGGAGTTCTGCGTGGCCGAGAGAAACTCATTCCGCCCCATCGCTGACTTTCAGAAGGAGGCGGCGAAGTACCCCCCCTTCACTGGCCAATCTGGGGACGGCAGAGGGCCATGGGAGGAGCTGGCCAAGGGCAGTCCACACAGCGTCATTAATATCTTCACCAAGAACTTCCAGAGCTATGGGAAAGGTGGGTTTTATTCATGGGAATCTGCTGGTGGTTAATGTGGAGTGTATGTCAGAGCTGCCAATGGGGAGCAATGCATTAAAGTAAAAAAATATATTAACCCCAACATCTCTTTATAGCTGTAAAAGAATAAGGTAAAGCTAATAGTTTGAAGCAATTTTATTCTACATTTTGATTGCAATGCATTTTAAAAAGAAAAACGAAACTGAATTAATTAAATGGTAACAGGTGGATTTGGTTAGTGTTTTAACATTATATAATGCAATAATAAAATACTTAATAAATCAAATATTATAAATGATCTGTTCAGTCTCAAACTAAAATGCCCTTGCTTCTCAAATGAGAAGTTCAGTTCATGCAAAGAAATAAATAGAGGAACACTATTCTTGCTTTGTATTGTTTTTCACATTTGCATCATGATTTTCTGTATGTTTTGAAACGAGAACACCAAGTGAAAGAAAAATAATTAAGCCAGTGGAATTAGATACTTATAGAACTTTCTAACTCCCAAAATTTGTATTTTAAGAGCGTGTGTTTATGGAGTTTACAATAAACATGGCTTAGCTTTGCAACCACTTCATTGCTAATTACAGTGCTGCTTGAATAGTATTACATGGCAGGATAGGAGCAGCACAATAAGACATCTCTGTGTGTTGGCTAGTATTCTGATTGTTTGTTGTTGCAGTGCTGGAGGAGAAGTCCGAGAGGGGCTCCCCTGCCCTGCGCCAGCTCCTGCCGGAGACTAGTCCTGTGGAGGCTGTGTCGTATGAGGACGACTTCATCTCCTCTCGCAGCAGTGGCAGCTTGACAGGCAGGATGGGGCCTCTGGGGCTCAGGTAACTGACATGGCTTCTCTCTCTCAGCGTGCAGGTCATTGTATGCCTTTCAGCCTATTTATATATCTCTATTGGGCATTGGCGTGGACTGTGCTATAATGTTGTTGTTGTTGTTGTGTGTTTTTTTTGCTTTATAAATGACAAATGTTTTAAGCCAATTATTTCCTTTTGACTGATTCATAGCCATAGCAACACACATTACTATACCGTTTTGTTTGTAAAATGTGTGGTGCAGTTTAAACGCTACAGGTTCCTGTCTGGAATTGCATTGATCTGTTTGCTGCCCACCCGACTGCCCCACATTCAAAACCCCTGAATCATCAGCCAGTTTATCAGAAAGTCTGCATGCATCACCCTTCTGAACAATACAATATGGAGCAACATGTTGAAGGGTTAGACCATTTCTTAACACAGCAATTGTATGCATGCATCTGATCATTGAATACAATTCAAATCAGATTCTTCAGGAATCTCCCTGCATTAAATTGACTTGCTGCTGCTGTGCCTTTGAGCACTTATAGCACTGTTCTGGATGATGTTAACCCTGAATAAGTAACTTGCAATGTATAAATGCAATTAACACTACTTAACTATCAATGTTTAATAAGGTTTTTGTGTGTGCTTGTTTTCATAGCAACGACAGCAGTGGCTCCAGTCCACAGGAGGAGCTGCCCAGCCTCAGGTCTCCCTATGAGGTTCAACTCACAGAACTGACACCCCACCACTCTTCAGGGTCCTCTCCCAGGTCCTCTGCCTCCTCTCGCAAAAGAGGTCAGTCAAAGGGGCTTGAATGCTACATTTCCTTCTGCACCAAGAAACCAATCTCAAACTCCATATCATCTCGTTCCAATATCAAACTGGGACTGCAGCTTGTTCACCTGCAGTCTTCCGTCTATCAGCTATCGGACATTACACAAGTCAAAGATCACCTGTATATCACTTTTTTGTACAAATGCTATTTACAAATAATGTCTCCACCCTCCAATGTTCTATAATATTCACAGCCTTCATGCACAACTGACATGTTGGTTTTTTGCAGTCCAGAGACTTATAACTTGCCTGTTACGTCCTTTGCATTGGACTCTCATTAAATAACTTCCCCCATCAGTGCAAGTGGGAGAGTTCTGCTGGCCTGCTATCCTAACTGTGGCTGTCTGACTAGAGTTCCATTTAAAATCAATTTGATCTCAGTCTGTTGCTGTATGATTTTCGAGTCAACCCTTGTGGCAGATGGAAACATATCTTAAACAGTAATTCATCCAAATACTGCTGTCAACTATTATTCCTGCCAGTGGTTTCACCCAGCCAGGCTGATTTGCTGACCCTTTAAGGGCCCTCTTACCAACAGTGGAAAGAGGTCTTTGTGATGGAGTAAGCTCTATTTTTTTTTTTTTTTTGTCTTTTAAAGGCAGTGAGGTTTCTGAAGAAAACAGAGCTGCATCCTCATTGGGCAAGAGGGGCTCACAAGGAAAGCCGTCCCCAAGAGGGGCTGACCCAGGTCAGGAAACTGACAGCACTTTGGAGGACATCTCAGCGCACTCCCTCGACAGGTAATGGTCGCAAATACTCTCCTCAGCAAAGCTTGTACTTCACTTGGCAGTAACAATACATAGTGATGCGGTCAGTTGTCAATAGCACAATTCTCAGATTTTTCGTGGCGTATGCTAGTAATAAACATATTTTAATATATATGCAGCTGGGAAATATGATACGTTTCACGTCTGTAATCATTTAAAATCTTTAACAACCATGTGCAAACTAATATTAGATTGTGAACTTGGTAAAGACATCCAAGTCCTCCATATATCCACTCCATGAAACATTAACATGGAACGGGCTGCTTTTAATAAAACTAGAAGTCCATTAAAAATGCTATAGCGTTTGTATAATGTAAATCACATGTTTTTCGTGGAATGGCCCTCTGAAATAAAATGCTGATTATTTTGTCCTGTTTGGTGTTTTTAGTGTCGTGTTGGAGTCTGTGAAGTCGGGGAGAAGTCTGCCATCCTCTGTTTCTCCAGCCAGCTCTGCTTCCCAGAAGGGTTTGCAGGGAGACGGCCCTGCGCCCGGAGCTGAGCAGTGCAGGACTGCGATGGGTCCGAACCCAGCGCTGCCCGCAGCCATGAGATTCAGACCCCCCATGTCCAGTGCCTTTACTGAGCTGAGGGAGGCCAGTGCAGCAGGTAGAGGCAACAGATCACCAGTCCTGTTCATCTAATCATGCCTGCAGGGCCCATCCCATACTAGAACGCTGAAATGTATTATACATGATTGTATGATGAGTTTGCTGGCTCAACAGAGCCTCACTGTACTGCACATAGAGCAATGCCTGTGTGACAATAGTATAACCCTTTAAATAACTGCCTTAAACTGACGTCATAATTTGCAACAGAAAGTATTAAATTTAGAACAGACAAGTCCCAAGTGGATACAATGAAAGGGTCAATTCAAGTTTTAAAAAAAAACAATATAAAAGAGAAATACATTTGGGTCGCTCCTGTGTAATATTTTAATTGCAATCCATATCCCTAAAATAAGAGGAGACTGCATTTCATACATCTCTAAATTAGCATAACTAATTTTTTCCAAATGTACTAATATTGGGGGTTCAGTGTCCTGCCAGGAAGTATTTTTTTTCACTATAAGACATAATGTGAGTAATAATTTGGACTGAGTTTTAGTAACTTTGAGTGCAGAAAGATATGCTATAGGTAAGGGCTAACAGGAATATGTATTTGTAAAATATTACACATGACTAAATATTGTGGTCCTGTAATCGTTGTAGCTTCTTACAAGTCCCACAACGTGTGAAAGATCCTCTTTATCAGAGTCACATCTCCAGCACCTGTCATCTGCTTTCAATCTACATTTCAGTAATCTGTCAGGGGTAGAATGAACTCCATTTACTATTTAACTAGGTAAGGACATTTTCATGTTTTTATTCCTCTGATTCCACTATGTTGCAGATATTGGACATTTTAAATTAATTGGCCCATTTGGACTTCAAACTAATATTACTTTGACAAGTTGTCTTTAAATAGTTTGAATAACTTGGATACAGAATATTGGGAATTCAAGGTATTAAGTTAGTTTTGGACAGTGAAGTTGAGGAATAAGGTTGGGTGAAGCGTTTTTGATATGTACGTAAATGTGTGTTTCTTCAGCTGGGATGTTGTATCTATCCTTTCTCAAAGAAGGGAATACTAAGTCACACACTTTATTGATTTGTACATTGACCCAAGCCAGGTGAAATAGTGTTTGAGTTATTCCAGAGTCCTGAGCTAAAGTAAACACTCCTAATATCCTACTACACATGGTCGGTTAAACAAATCCATAAAATTGTTTAATTTATTCCTGAATGGTGCTAACACAATGTAATAAATTACTCTGCTGTTACCTTGCTGAGCACACTGCTGCAGTTTTGTACTTCAAATTCTTTTTTTAATACAGCAGCAAAACTGGGGCAATTTAACAATTTTACTGTTTCTGACCGGGACAAAAAATGAAAGCTGAAAACTGGGACAATCCCAGTTTTTTTTGGGATGTCTGATACCTGTGCAGGTCACCTGAAAGGATCATTTGGAACAGTTGCCTATTTGAAAATTATTTTGATTGGCTGAATGTAATGACATCACAATAAGCGAACAGTCGGAACACCCCATCATGCACTGGTTCCATTAAAGTTAGCATTATGACATCACTAGGTGCTGTTTATTTGTGGATCGTGTTTACTTATATACCATTTATGTTCAGAGCAGAAGGGACTTCTTCATGAAATGTGTAAGATATAATATTGTAGCTTTAGATTAAAGAGGCTACATTTTTCTGTTAAACTGACAGGGTACTATGCGCCACTTGGTCGTAAAGCATTGTAGTAAATGTATACAACAGTTAAAAGGCCAGCATGAAGGATCCATATTTGTTTTCCCCAAATAACACATTTAAAGGAACCGCAAGAAATTTGAGAATTAAGTTCTAAGTGGAGGAATGTGTTCTTTAGCAGTGAAATGTGAATAGCAGGTATAAGTCTGTGTGTGTTTTCAGGTTCTCTGCAGTTCTCTCCAGGGGTACTGCAGCAACGCCTGACTGCTGAGCTGAGTTACCTGGATGCTATGGAGGAGTCGGTGAGGCAGCTGACTGATGTAGAGCGCACGCGGGGGGTCTCCCTGGCACAGCAGGAGAGCGTCTCCCTGGCACAGATACTCAAGGTATTCGCAGCAGAGCTTGGGAGGGGCAAATGTGGAGAAACGTTTCCGCAATATTGCTCTCAGGCAAATCATGAAACAAATATGCTACCAAGAACTTAATGAAAACTATAACTTGAAAGAATGTATACAAAATGTCAGGCTGCTGGTGCAGTCCAGAAAAAATAACTCCTTTCAACACAGCAGGTCAGTTGACTGGTCATGGTTTTGGTTAGGCCCCCCAGATGGGTTTTATGGGACTTTTTTCCATACAAGATTATTAGTAATAGTTGCTTATTTCATGTCTTCTAAAGTTCTGTAGAATGTTAGCAAGGTATTCTACAGAATTTTAGCAAGGTATTTTATAGAATTTTAGCAAAGTATTGTTAGGAAAATGATGATCAGTCAAATGTACTTTGGTAAGTGATGCCCAGAAACTATTGTAAACCCCTTTTGTTAAAGTGTAAAAAACCTGCCTCCACTCCCCTCTCCTCCCTTCCCAGGCCCAGCAGCAGCGTCACGAGCGGGACCTCTCTATGCTGAAGCTGAAAGCAGAGCAGGAGGCCCTGGAGACCCAGAGACAGCTGGATGAGAGCAGACAGAAGGCCGCTCAGGTGAGAGGAGGATTGGCATTCTTATTGATGCCATCTGTGGAAGTTTGGGCTATGAGTGTGATAGAGATTTATTTTTCAGTAAGAATTGTTAGACTTTGGAGGGTGTAGTAACCATATATGTCTTTGTAGCAGCTTGTTTTTTTTTTTTATTTCTGTTGACGTGTTTTCAGTTTAAGTCAGTTTGTATTATTCATGTGTTATCACAAGTAATGACTTTCCTGCCTGTGCAGGTCTGTTGTGTGACAATCACATATCCTGATTTTCTGACTATAGGAATAACAGTCCTGGGACAGACATGGTATTTTCATGTTTGGATATCCAGTTCAAAGTTCAGACAAGTATTTGAATATTTGTTCATATGTGCAACACTGTATTAAATGGAAAACTATCCCAGAAGTAAAAAGCAGTTGTGAAGGACATACTTTACCCTGGTGAATTAACTAAAAAAAAAAAAGAATGCCGTACAGTAGTTACGGTTAAAATAAATACACTAAAAAAATTAAAATATGAATACAGGGCAGCAGTGTGGAGTAGTGGTTAGGGCTCTGGACTCTTTACCGGAGAGTCGTGAGTTCAATCCCTGGTAGGGGACACTGCTGCTGTACCCTTGAGCAAGGTACTTTACCTAAATTGCTCCAGTAAAAACCCAACTGTATAAATGGGTAATTGTATGTAAAAAATAATGTGATATCTGTATAATGTGAAATAATGTATAATGTGATATCTTGTAACAATTGTAAGTCACCCTGGATAAGGGCGTCTGCTAAGAAATAAATTACATACATACATACATACATACATACATACATACATACATACAATTATATAATTGTGTATTTTAGGTAAAAACTACATAGTAGACAACACATTTATTATCCCTTAAGGTAATCTTGCATTTTACTCACCCAAAATACACTTTACTCACATAGTGTCTAAATTGGAGAGTAAATTACTCAATCTATGTGTGTGTGTCTTTTATTTATGAATCAGTCCTTAGAAATTCTGGCATATGATTGGTTAAAATCTCATCACATAACCAAAAATAGTTCAAACTATTGCCCCGTGATGCTGTTTTCGCTCTTTTTTTTTTTTTTTTTTTTTCTATCTCCCTCAAATTACGTCATCCTCCTCTCCATGCACAACAAAGCAAAATGCCGGATAAACCCACATCTGGACGTTGATTTTGTGACATAACAGAAAATGAATGAGAATACAATGCAAAACAAATATGCTGCAAACACTAAAAACATTTTAAACTTAGCTTTCAGTGTTTTCTGACTTGCTGAAATCAAATCCAACTCGACAATGTAAAGAAATACTACAGTAACTCTAGTTCTTCCCGAGGGTCCTTTAGTTTCCTACTATGTGACGAGGTCTGCAGTCCATATTTGTTTTATGAATCAGTCAAGGATGTAATGTTTTCTCACTGCGGCATGGAATTCTTGGAGGAGTATGTTGAGTTTGTGAACTTTACATTGTCAAGTTGGATGTGTTTGAATTTTAGGAAGTCGGAAATCACTGAAAGCGAAGTGTTTGACTATTTTAGTGTTTGCAGAATCTTTGTTTTGTAGTATATTTTGTAATTCATTTTCTGTTGTCTGACATTGCTTTGTGTGTAGAGAGGAAGGACGTTCAGCGTGATGTAATTTGAGGGAGTTTGTAATATTGACTGTTAGCAGTGTCACAAGGGCTATAATTATATCTATTTTTGGTCATGTGATGAGGTTTTAATCAATCACATGCCAGAATTTCTAAGGACGGATTCATATAATGTATATAAAGCCCTTAAGCTGTGTAGAAAGAAAAGTAAACAGTGCAACAAAGTTGTTATTTTGATAAATAGGGCTTTTGTTTGAAACACCCTTAAATAAATTATTTTTTAATCATTTAAACCTATTGTGTACATTAAAAATACTTTCATGTTTGTACACTGCAAAAATATTCAAATATACATACATACATACATACATACATACATGCATGCATGCATACATACATACATACACACTCAGTCGCAGACAAAAGTATTGGCACCCTACGCTTATTGTACCATAATAGGTAACAGGTTAAGGACAAACATTTAATAAACTTTATCCAATTTAATATAACGAGATAAAATACACAATGTCTGGTAATTTAACAAATAATCTATCAAAAGACAAACTAATTTAATTTCTAGTATTCGCTCATGACAAAAGTATTGGCCCCCCTGCTTTAGTATTTAGTGGGTACTCCTTTTGCTTTTCATTATGGCTTTCAGACATTTATTATAATTCTTAACCAGAATGTATCATCTTGTTGGTGAAATCTGGGCCCATTATGTCTTGCATATTTCCTTCAGCTCAGACAGGTTGGATAGATAATGCTTGGCTACATATTTAAGAGAGATACTTGTGGAATAAACATAATTGTATTGCATAGAAGTTATTGTACCACATTAGGTGATGTGAAATCCATGGTGTAACTTTTCTGCAATGGTTTTGTCGTCATAATAAAACCAAGTTGTTGGATCTCTAAATACCCCATTTCTGGACTTTATGTGCTTTTGCAGGCGCATGCAGAGTCCCAGCAGAACATGGCGCAGTCCCGTCAAGAAGCAGCAGAGGCACTGCAGCACTGCACCAACAAGATGATCTCCCAGCAAGCGGAGGCTGTGCGCTACACTGCTGACGCAGCACGACACATCAAAGAGGTACACCTCTCCTAGCCTAGAACTCGGCACCACTCTTGCACTGGTGCTGTGAAACAGAGTGCCCAGTACAGATTCAACTGAAGATTTTGAACTCCTAGAGGAGGATGTACGCTGTTGAAAGTTCAAAATGAAAATCAAGCAGTGTGACTGTTCCTTTTTGAAGTGATCCATACCAGACAGCCAACAATGACAGTTTCTTGTATTTACCTGTTCACATTGATTTCTTAAGATTACGAATACGAGAAACCCCCTCTGAAGTGATGCATTTCTCTGTACGCAGATGACAGAGATGGCCCGGTCTCAGATTGCAGGAGCGGTCAATGTCCCTGCTGCTCCAATCACAGCGCTATATGACCAGCAACGCCAGCAGCACTCCAGCTTCATGAAGCAGGTGCGAGCCAGGACTGAAGAGGACAGGTAAGAGAGAGCGAGATCAAGACAGGCAAGGAGAACAATGAATGGTGTTAGTTGCAGAGTGAGAGGACATGTCACAGGTTCTTCTGTGGCCCATGGATCTAGTCCTATATGTAGAACATGTCTAGTTGCCAAACATGTTTTCAATTGATATATACTATATGCTGAGAAAATTAGATTGGTGGTTGCAGTTTAACCCCCGCTGGAGGCTAGCTCACGCCATACTACTGAACCTGAGGGGCCCAGGACTGAGGGGAGGGGGAAGACACTGCCTGACTAGCCAGTGGTATTGGTTTTTATCTGTATTTCACAGGAAATCCCAGCAGAGAGAACTTTAATGGTGGCACTTTGAGTTTGGTGGATCTGTAAAGAGAGGGCATATTCCACCTTTATAATTGTTCTCTGAAATGCAGTGTTAAGTTGGATGATGTCTATATTTATGGCCTTGAGTGTGTTGTATCAAAATGGTGTGAGCTTTGTATAAATGAGTAATGTGTATTTAGCTGTGCAGTGTGTGAAAGCACTTTGTGTCAAAGGGGATGCTTTCTTTTTGTTCACAAAATACATTTCTAGTCTCTACACAACAAATGCAGAAACTGAAATCTAAGCCAGCACTACCAGTTCTCTGACAAATACAAAATGTATATTGCACTGCAGTGATGGAGCTATGGAATTGTGAAGTATGTTGATTTCATTAAAAAAAAAAAAAAATACACCCAAAAAAATCAGTTGAGTATTTTTTGCTACATTTCAAGGGTGCTGGGTGTAGTACAGATATCCTTGTGCGGCTGGAAACAAGTACATTTATGCCTGTGTTCAGTCCTGGAGTTTTGTCCCTTGTTTTTCAGCAGGAAGAGTGAGTTGTCTCCTCCCCCAGTGTCCGAGTCAAAGAGGCAGTACTCTGCATCGTTCGACAGCTTCTCTGAGTCCTCCAGATCAAAGAATCACAATGTCAGGTATGAAGTGTGATCAGGCTTCTTTACAGGGCGCTCTTATAGTGGAGGTGTCCACACGTCTGCTTGCAATATTTACTCTCTTAAATGTATGGCATGTATTTATAAAAAACACTTGTCAGGCAAGTTCTCTAGGGTGTCCGATTTAACCTGATTTTCTCACCCCCCCCCCCCCCCACGAATGCATTCGGGTTAAACCTGAAAACTCCCCGAATAGGCACATACTGTATATGAATAAACGCATGCGCAGTTCTCTGTGATTCAAATTCAACAGAGCAGAACTGGCGCCGATGATGGTAAGCTGATTTACCTATTAGAAAAATGTGGCGGCTTAGTGTAATATACATACATACATTTTTTTCAAAATTATAGTAATATAGCTTTAAGGTTTTTGGTTTTTTTTGCATACTTTTCTTCCCAGTTATTTGTTTTATGAGTGTGTGTTTAAGCCAAGAGCATTTAGATGTAACAGTGGATTGTTTCTCTTTGTAAAACAGCATGTAGTAAAGTTGTTCAGTTTTCCCATATGTTCTGTGTGCAATTATACTTACAACTCCACTACAAAATAAAACTTGATTGGAACGGAGAAATGCCTCCATATACAGTGTGTGTGTGTGAGAGAGGGGAGAGATAGATGTCATCAAAAGTTTGCATACCCCAATGTGTGGAAATATACATACGTTGGGGACAACTTTGTTGTCAACACTTTGTGCTTAAGAATTTGTTTATTTATCTAATTAAAATCTGATTTCTACCCAAATATTTTGTTTCTTGATTTATATATATTAAAAAAATCCACCCAATTTTTTTCATTAAATAATTCTACCCGATTTTTTTTAAAAAAGCATTCACCCAAATTTGGAAAAAAAATTCACTCGAAAATCAGACGCCGTAGTTATCTCTGATATCCATATTTATACAACAGATGTTGAGAGATCTATCATTATAAAACTTTGAGTAATATATCATTTTTATTTATTGTGGAGTTTGATCAAAGGAAACAAATTATAATAATAATAATACTAAAATTATATTTTATATAACACAATATTTGGCTCGTGAGGATAGCATTAAACAATCCACTTTGGAGGCTCGTTGGTTATACCGCTATTCTCATTCGTGTAATAAGTTTATTTATTTGTTTATTTAGCAGACGCCTTTATCCAAGGCGACTTACAGAGACTAGGGTGTGTGAACTATACATCAGCTGCAGAGTCACTTACAACTACGTCTCACCCGAAAGACGGAGCACAAGGAGGTTAAGTGACTTGCTCAGGGTCACGCAATGAGTCAGTGGCTGAGGTGGGATTTGAACCGGGGACCTCCTGGTTACAAGCGCCTTTTCTTTAACCACTGGACCACACAGCCTAAGTGTACTACAAGTGTATCTTCTATATATACCCCATGTGTAAGGATGTATTTTTTCACCATTTAACATGGATTTCAGTGAAATATTACACAGAAATGGGTACATGTAGTTTCCAGTGACAATCCTTATTCTGAAAAAATAGTGTAAATGTACATAATTTATCACTTAAGAATAAATACAGCAAATGTTTACCTTATTGGCACACTACCTGTTAACCTGCGTTTAGAACGGGGCAGACGGTTTAGTTTGCTTCAACCTGGCATATGATTGAACACGATGCATAGAGCTGCACGATTTCTTTAAAATCTCTTCAGTGAAAAAGACACCAGCTGCATCAAAGATGGGAAATATTTCTGCTAAAGATCACACTGTCCAGGACAAGGGACATTTAATGTTTCATTTTTATTTTGTTTGATAATTCACCAATGGTGAAAATAAAAGGTGAACATAAACAAAATATTCTACAATTTTACTGTTTTTCAGGTAAGCATTTCAATGTTTTTAAAATGCTAGAGAATTATCAGTTTTGAATGTGACAACGCAATTTTTTCTGTTTCAATAAATGTTATCTTTAATTGTGAAATATCTATTTTTAGACCGTGAAATGCTGCGAAATAAGCAATTTTTACCAAAAAAAAAAAAATACAGCCCTACCTATATCTAGTATGAGGTATGATCACCATGCACATCTCTGAATATCCTTTTAATTATTTAGAGCAGTGTGGATAGTAGGATGAGATGGCTTGTTCATAACAATCATTGGCATATATTTGAAGAGCAAATGGTGTACCTATTCAGCGATACCAAGACATAGCTAGCAGTCCCACACCCATGTCAAACCAGCACAGGCATATGTCGCACTAGGGGATGATGGTCTACTGATTGCAGTGTGTGTCTGGAAGGAGGTGCTGAGAGTGTTTTTGCTAATGTCTCCTCACAGCAGCAGCAGCAGCAGCAGCAGGCAGGATAGCCCATCCCTGTTCTCCTCAGAGAGGAAGGAGAAGAAGCCCCCACTGAAAGAGACGAGGGAGAGCTCCGTGGAGGAGGACGTGTGCACTGCAGCTGATGACTCCCTGCACAGTGACAGCATGCCCTCACTTCAGGATGAGAAGGGTAGGTGACTGTACTCCATGCACAGAGACTGGAGACATTGATAGTGAAGGATTAGCCCTCATATGAATCACCTGACTCAGAATGTTTCCAAAGCCAGGTGGCAGTACACTGTTTTCTCAAAGTTCCCAGTGCCCCTGTGTTTAAGTCAGCCATGCGATGGATGTGAATTTTACTTCTAAAGGACTGTGTCTTTACACTTGTTTTATTGCGGTCAAACAGTAAAAATATAACAATAACAGAGGTTAAAGTGACATTAAAAGTAGTCATCAAAGCTTACACATAAATTATTTATACTGATGCTGATGACTTCATCAGTTTTGTTAGTTCAGCCTGATCTCTGTCAGTATTTTAATTGTAAACCTTGGCAGATTGATTTTTTTTTTTTTAACCCTTTGCATACCAGCTATTAACGTGCCCCAATAAGAATTCTAATAGCCAATCACAAAGCCACCTGGGGGGTGTGGGTTTAGCACTTGGTTTTGAGAAAGCAGTTTGTGGTTACAGGACTTTTGTATGCATGGCTCTGAGCCTGTGTCATTGCCCCTGCAGATAGCACCTCCATTGCCACGGAGTACTCCCTGAAGTTCGACGAGTCGATGACAGAGGATGAGATCGAGGAAAAATCGTTCCGCTCGCTGCTGCCCTCGGAGTCTCACCGCCGCTTCACTCTGGAGAAGAAGAGAGGCCCCCACGAGGACTCGGACGAGGAGCCAGCGCCGGACAAGCCCGTCCTCTACTCTGTCAAGGTGAGTCGGGGAAATCATTAAAGCACAATAAAATGTATACACTTCTGTTATAAAAAAATAAAAATAAATTGGCAATATGCTACACATTCAAAAGAGGAAAGCTTTCTTTGAATTCGGGTCACTGGACTCAATGTAACAGCAGATAAAACAGACAGACCATACAAAGTCTATTAAGACACAACAATTTCCACAGTTAAGTTAAATAAAAGAAATGTACTTGTGAATGTAACGTACCGCCGAATTCAGGTCTCATCAATCAAGAGCTTTTGGGTCTCATTTCATCTGGTAACTGGTGAAAAAGGACACACCAGATCCAGATTGGAGTAATTCTAAAACAATACAAAATAAACTTCATGTCATTACAACACAGTGATTTAACACTCATAAGAGGCAGGTGATGTTTTGAAGCATTTATCCCATTATCTTAAATTGCAGCTTGAGCTCTCATTCTGTTCAAGTGCTTTATTTATGCGCCTTTGTTTCAATTAAGCTCCCCTTTAACTCTGGCTTTGAGGAGGTATAATGAATTAATATGGATAAAAAATAAATAAATAAAAAAACTCAAAACTCTAAGAAAAAAACTTGTTAACCAGGCCTGATCTTGCATATATATGACTTCTGACTTTTGTATATACAAATCACTGAAAGTTTTTTTTTTTTTTTTTTGTGCAAATATAAATAAATCTGAAAGCTATAGCCTAAACACAGCACTCTTCTTCTCTCCTTTCTGTGTACTTCACCCCCTGTGGTTGCAGAGTTCAGATGTCTGGTAAACTTATTTGCGTGAACAATAAAAACGTCTGTGTTCAAGGCAGAAAGGGTTTTAACATTTTACAATATTTTTTAAATTCAGCCATACTTACCAAAACATACAAAATAAAGATTTTACATGACAAATTACAAATATTCACAATGAGTAAGACCACTTTGTACGTACAGAATTACATAAGGTTTTTAATCTTTCATCAAAGGCTTCTATATTTAGTTATTTTCTTCCCTGTCAGATCTTAGGAGGCATTCCACATTCAATGGACATGGAATACCCTTCTGGTACTTTAAAATAAGCTGCTTGAGCAACGCAAAGCATACAAAGAACCCTAGATTGTTTTTTAATGACAAAAAAGAAACATAAAAGAGTCAAGGTATAAAATGAGTGTCAGAGTTGAAAGAGCTTCCCAGACTATGTGACTGACTCCTGGGGTGAGCTGCACGTTTCTAGACTCTCAAGACACGGAGTAATGTCTGAGCGGCCCTATGAAATGTCTCCAATTCAAGTGTTGGCTGTAGGGGAGCCAAGTTCTGGTAATCCAATTCCAAGGTCCTACCAGAACAATGGCACCGCTTTAATGCTCAAAGGCAGAGGTTACAGTCGTTCTAACGGGTAGCTTACAAGAACAAAGTCAGCAGGGAATTGTAGTTTACCACTGCGGGTACTGGAAAATGTTACACAGTTTATCCTTTCCCGCAAGACACATTTATCTCCTACAGGGTATGTAAAACATATTGGTGCTGGGACAAAAATCAGAGCCACCAGAGCCACCGGAGCAGCCCAGGCCGACTGCGATGGTCTGATAAGGTTATTAGGTAGCATTTCTTCTATTTGATCCTTTATGAACTTTTGCTTCTGGGGTGAGGCCCTGTACACTCTCAAATGGATTGTACACCATTCTTTCCTTATCTTGCATACCGTATATCAGATTTTCACATCAATAACAATACCAGTCCTCGCTAAAAAGTCAATTCTTAACACTAATGGAAAAGCAAGCTGTGCCTTAGTCATTACAAAGGTCTTCAATGTCCACATCTTGTCCGCAAGAGTAAACACAAGCTGCACCCAACCCATGGCATGTTTTATCCGGCCATCAGCAAGAACAAATGTGTGATCTGCACAGGGTTTAAGAGTCTCATTTGGTTTACAAATGCATCTCCACAGATGATCCTGCATTAAATTAAAGGAACATCCTGTGTCTAACAACGTCTGACACTTAACTGACCGTACTACCGGCACAACAAGCTGCATCATCAGGAATGCCTCATTCTGCACCACACTAAGATGAGCTTTCCTGTTGGAACTAACTGGATTATTTTCTGCTGCGATACTAGAATGCTTCAACCCATTAGTCTCTTTATTACTGAACTTGGCCCAATAGTGTTTTTGTGCTACCCAGTCATGTTCAATCTGAGCTCCAATTCAACTGGCTCATCTATAGTGCTTACAGAGCCTCTTGAATTATTGGCCAGTCTGGGATTACAGTTCCACAAAATTAATTGAACTGCTTCAGCTTGAGTTAAATTGGGATTCCAATGTAAACAAAGTGCTCTATAATGGTATACAAAATCTCTAATAGGTTCTGCTGGCCCTTGTATTCTATCCTTAATGCGTTTTTCCCCTTCAATCTCAATCTTCCGACAAAAATGATTTTACAAATACAGCTTTAAATTGAACCCATGACGTAATAGATGTCCGCACAGCCTTCCACAAATCTTTAGCAGTCCCTTTTAAGAGCAGTATTTAATGTAGCCGGTAACTCGGCATATATTTTATATATAAAATAAATAAATAAATAAATAATAGTATGTGTGTTGATGTGGTTATATAAATAAATAGCATTACATTCACCATTTCAATGAAAGTCCATATGCTGTGGAGCTTTTTAACAAAAACATCTTTCTGCAGTTGCAATTGTAACAGGTAGCATGGCCACCAATAGGTCGAATACATCACGATACAGAAGTTCCAGGTCGTGTTCTTTACAGACCTTCATGAGTTCTGGCAAAGACATTGCATTGTCTGATTCCTGAGCGTTAAAATAGGCTCAGTGTGGTGTACAAATAAATCATACTGCATTTCAGGAACTCTGCATTGAAATTCTTGATTCAGCTTCACAAGTTCTTTCCCTTTAGTGTATTAACAGTTTTCAGGTTTTCAGTTTAGCATAAAATAGCATCATTTTTTTAATATGTGCGTTTTTCCACTAATTGTGCTGCTGCAGCTGGACTCAAACATTAAACACACGCGCCAGTCCTTAACTGCACGTTATGAGGAAATACGTTCAGTTTGTGAGTGTCAGTGACAGAAAGGGCAAACGCAATACGCTGATAAGCAGAAATCAATATTCTGGAGATGATTATTGGAGGGGCCATTGTCCCTGCTTTCCCCCCATCTTGTGCACACCCTTGGGTGTATGATTTGTTAATTACCAAAGTCTCGGTCAACAACTGAAGACATAAGAAATTTTCATACCACTTAATTTGCACCGATGAAACTTAACCTGGTTAACTGTACTGATGGCATATCAAATGCTTAGATGACAGATATGGTTGCATTCTTGTAGAACTTAAGGATAAAACTAAATACATTTAGACAAGGAATTGCATTAGTTCCATTACTTAGTTGAGCACAAGGTGGTTTCAATAAGTACTTTCTGATTTAAATAAAGGCCTACTATGTGATAGTTTGGGATATTCAGTCTATTTAAAACAGTAGGTAGGTGTTTATTTTTTTTAAAATTATTTTTATATAGCGATTTTCTGTTACATGGAGTTTAGTAAACAAGAACCAAAACGTTGTTGTTTTCCCCCTTCACAAGTTTGTTTTAAGTATTAAAGTTAAATTTCAGTTTTTGTTTGCTTGTTCAGCTACAAAAAGGCACAACTAAATCTCATGTTATTACTTTACAAAAACGTGTTGATGGCCACTGTTTACTGTGAAGAAACAGCAATGTCAAGGAATAAAATAAAAAATAAAATGCCCCGTGACGCCCCCTGACCCTGCTGCTATGCTGTCTTTGCCTGCGTTCAGAGCATTACAATCAGCACTCGGATATCCGTTACCCAGATGCCGGCCTTATATTAGAATAAAGTCAATCCCCATTATTTATATATATATATATATATATATATATACATACACACTACCGGTCAAAAGTTTTAGAACACCCCCATTTTTCCAGTTTTTATTGAAATTTAAGCAGTTCAAGTCCAGTGAATGACCTGAAATGGTACAAAGGTAAGCAGTAAACTGCCAGAGGTTAAAAAAAAAAGTTTAGGTTACCAAAAACTGAAAAATAATGTACATTTCAGAGTTATACAAAAAGGCCTTTTTCAGGGAACAAGTAATGGGTTAACAACTTACAGCTGTTCTGCAGCAATGGAAGTAAATTAAGCCTTGAAAGTTGATGCTAACAATTCCTACAGGTGTCCCAACTTTTGTTGATTACTTACAAACCCTCTGTCTGTATAAAAGCAGTGTTGGAACAGACTGTGTTACTACACCCTCTTAAGCAGTATTTGGACAGTATTGTACTGCAGGAAGTAGTATATTGCTCTCATAATGGCGAGAAAAAGGCAATTAACAAAGGAAGACAGACAGACCATTATAACCCTTAAAAGTGTAGGTCTTTCCTTTAGAGAAATTGCAAAGAAAGCCAAGGTGTCAGTGAGTACAGTTTCCTACACCATCAAAAGGCACTTGGAAACTGGAGGAAACTCTGACAGGAAGAGGTCTGGCAGACCCAAAGCCACAACAGAATCCGAAGACAAGTTGCTGAGAGTCAACAGCTTGCGTGATAGGCGGCTCACAGGACAACAGCTTAACACTGGTCGAAGTAAGCAAGTCTCAGTTTCAACTGTGAAGAGAAGACTTCAAGCTGCAGGTTTGACAGGTCGAGTGGCAGTAAGAAAGCCATTGCTAAGATGGCAAAAAAGAAAAAGAGGCTTGCCTGGGCCATGAAGCACCGCCAGTGGACTACTGAAGACTGGAAGAAGGTCTTATGGACCGATGAATCCAAATTTGAAATCTTCGGTTCATCACGCAGGGTTTTTGTACGCCGTTGAGTAGACGAAAGGATGGTTCCTCGGTGTGTGACACCAACTGTCAAACATGGAGGAGGAAGCGTGATGGTCTGGGGCTCTTTTGCTGGATCCAGAGTCGGCGACTTGCACAGAGTGAGTGGCACCCTGAACCAAAACTGCTACCACAGCATTTTGCAGCGCCATGCAATACCCTCTGGTATACGCCTAGTTGGTCAGGGGTTCATCCTACAGCAAGATAATGACCCAAAAAATCCCTCCAGGCTATGTCAGAACTACCTTAGAAGAAAAGAACAAGACGGTAGGCTTCAAATCATGGAATGGCCAGCACAGTCTCCAGACTTAAACCCAATCGAGCTGGTTTGGGATGAACTGGACAGAAGGGTGAAAGCAAAGCAACCTACAAGTGCAACACATTTGTGGGAACTTCTGCAACAGTGTTGGGAAGAACTTTCCGAACAATATTTGATTTCCATTGTAGAAAGAATGCCACGAGTGTGTTCGGCTGTTATATCTGCAAAAGGTGGCTACTTTGAGTCTAAAATTTAGATTAAATTTTGTTAAACAAAACGATTCCATGATTTCTTTTTTATCTCCAATTGTTTATTTGTTCTATGCTTTAATTTCAGAGTACATTGAGACATTAAACTGCGTAAATTTCAATAAAAAATGGAAAAATTGAGGTGTTCTAAAACTTTTGACCGGTAGTGTGTGTGTGTGTGTGTGTGTATGTGTGTGTATGTATGTATATATATATATATATATATATATATATAATTTATGTATTTATTTTACAAAGCCTATCTCTTCAGTGTTACAATTTACCTGCATATCCGTCACAGCCCGCATTTTTTTATGTTTTTTATTTATTTATTTTTATTTATTTATTATTCTCATGCTAAATCAGTCTGTATTATATTGTGCAGTTACACAGTGCTTCCTCCAGTTTCACCTGACAAATGCAGCCAAAACAAAGCGAACGAGACAAGCTAGGGTAATGTAACAGTTAATCATTAAACAGTTTTAGATACTGTGATTGGAATTTTCTTTATCTGTGGTCTTTTGTTACTTTTGTGCATTTTCATTTGCAAGTGAACTGTGACATTAGGCCCTTATCAAGCACTATATTCTGCAATTTTGAATACTGTTAATTCTGGAAACCTTTTTTTTTCTCTCTTGTTTTTAATCTTTTGGCTTTGCTAAGTCAGTGCTGAGGGAGTGCTGACTGTATAATGGTTTTTATTACTTTTTGAAAAACAAACCAATATTTAAATTGAGCGAATATCTGAACATTAAAACCCTGTGTTCGTCCCAGCACTAAAATATATATGTACCTACATACAGAGATTAACAGTCATCTCCTGATCCTGCATTGATCTACATAGACAAATTAACAGACATCCCATGATACCTCTGCTTTGATCTACATACAAACAGATTAGCAGACCTCTCCTGATCCCTCTGCATTGATACTCACTATCTCGTGGTAAATAATTCCCTTATAAAGTTTAATCAACACTGAATAAGTGGTTCCCAAGGCATATAAAAGCTCAGTTTATACAGTATGATGTACATAAAGTATGGCCGTCACTAGTAATAATTAAACAGTGATGTGAGGAATGGCCGTTTACACAAGTGTCTCAAATAACACCAGGCAACTTATGAAGCAACTTCCTGTAGGTGACATTTTTGAAAAGTTCTAGCCAGAATTTCTTCATTATCTTGATTTGAACTTTTTTTTTTTTTTTTTTTTTAAATTGACCAAGTTTAACTTGACTGCTCAGGTGCTGTGTTGTGGCAGCTGTGGTCTTATCCCTGCTTTATCCTGACTGGTGTCCTCCCTCTGTGTTGTCCCCAGCAGGATGGCAGCATGCCTTTCTCCAGTGGGCAAGACAGCTTTTCCAAGTTCACAATGGAGATGGTGAGGCAGTACATGAAGGAAGAGGAGGTGCGCGCTCACCACCAGTCCTCACTGCTCAGGCTCCGGGAGAAGGCTCTCAAGGAGAAAACCAAGGCTGAGCTGGCCTGGCTGGAGCACCAGAAGCAGTAAGAGGCCACTTCAGTCATGTTGAAGATACAGTAAAACATCCTTACCCAGAACGATTGAACACCCCATATTAGTTTCAGCACAATTCTGGTATTGTGCAGTAAATGCAGCACCAAGGTTCTTGGTCCATAACCCAGACTGTATCTCCAATTCTGAGTAGAAGTTATCAATCCGATTGAGTAGAGAGGCTCTGAAATCGATCTGTTGAAAAGAGTGGTGAACGATATTCCCCAGACTTGTGCAAAAATACCAAATTTTAATGAAGATCAAACTAAATGGGTGTCTGTACTTACGATCAGTGCCCTGATTGTAAAATCTGTATTCTCATTGAAAGTAAGTGGTGTTTAAATAACCAGTAACAGTTAGTACAGACCGCTAAATTATTTTCTGAAATCACAGGGCGTCTCTACATGTGCATCACTGTATATAGTTTGCAGATTTATGCATCTCTTCAGCATGTGATGGATATTAGCAGAGAGGGAGCCAGCTAGGGCCCCTTAAGAAGAGAGAGAATTTCCTTGTTTAGTTTACTTTATTGTCCAGTAGCAGTTTTTCGCTGCCTGTCACTGCAACGCCTGTTTAACAGTTTACACATTGTGTTCACCTCCCAGGCGATTGAGACACAAAGGAGAGGATGACAAGATGCCCCCGATTCGCAAGAGGCAGCGCGGCCTGTTGCTCCGGCTACAGCAAGAGCAGGTAATTGGGCTCCTAGTTCTAGCAACCTTACCCCTCCCGCTTTCCCTCCTCCCTCTGGTGCTCTGAAATGAGACTGTAGAAAATAAGAGGCCCAAGTAAATATCAGCACCTGGTCTGAAGGTTAATATGCCTGGTTCCTCAGAATTATAAGTGGCATCATGAGAGCATTGCCAGCTGTATACTTTATAACAAAGCTCTGCCACTATAAAACCTGATGGAACGAGCTACACACTTTTAATAAAGATGTAGAAATAAAACTATTGTTCCATTGCAGAAATGTAGCATGTAAGTCAGCTGTTGCCTGTTCATGAATTTGCTGTAGGTGCCCATTTCTTAGTTATGTTGACTGCATTATGACATTGAATTTAAACTGATGACTTTGTATGATGTATATTTAGTCCTTTTGAATAAAATGTAGAGCGGCCATTGAAGCCATAATTGCAGTACAGTAGTTCACGTTGCGTTTCAATGTCACATTTTTAGTTTTTTCGTTATGTGGAAAACTACAAAGCTGTATGTAATTCAATATGTTAACGTAACATTTATTAGCAGGTTTCATTCCACTTTATGAAGCAAAATTAGTTCATTCTATAGGATGATGCAAAACATTTGGCCATAGCTGTACAGTGGCTGTTTTAGCACTTTGTCTCCCTTGAACTTGAGTAGATTTCGGGAGATTGTCACATTGAAATATGTATATGTGGTGCAGCTCCTGGTGTCCTTGTCTCAGTAAAGGCCCCTTCACTGATCACTCCCTCTCCTGTGTGCAGGCGGAGATCAAGCGGCTCCAGGAGGCTAACAAGGCTGCTAGGAAGGAGCGGCAGCTGATCATGAAACAGCAGCAGGAGATCCAGAGGATGCGCCAGACCACGCTCAAACTGCACGAGAGGCTCAAGTTAGCGGGGGGCGCTGAGTTGGTCAGTTGTGTTTCCATCACCGCATTTACTGGGGTGCAAGCAGATATTCACAGTTTCCCAAAGCTTTAAAGTTAAACTCCCTTTCCTGATTTCTTGACTTTTTGTTCCAGTTGCTTAATTTTTCTTGTGTTCATTCAAATGCATTGTAAGCAGAAAGCAAAGGGGTGATGGCAGTATTTAATTATTCGTTTGCTCAGAGCCCATGCATTGTACTAGAATTGGTTTTTCTTTATATCCCTGCCAAACAAGCTTTCTAAGGTAGATGCTTATAAATTCTGTGAAACACAATGCAACAAATTTCTAACTGTAGAAGCAATTCTCTGATTTTCTTTTTCTGGAATCATCACCAAGTTGACTGATCAAGACCTTTTTACATGGAGAAAATTGCTAGGGAATGGTCCCTAAAATTAGTCTCCAGTAAAAGTGTTGGTTCTATTTGTGGCACTTTCTAATCCTGTGCCTGTGTCTGTGTTTCAGGAGCTGCCCAGCTCAGACACCGTGGAAGAGGATGTGAAGCCCAGCCCAGTGCAGACTGAGCTGGAGAATCGCAGTCCCTCGCCCCTGTCTGTGTCCGGCAGCGAGACCAGCAGCATCATGCAGAAACTTAAGAAGATGCGCTCGCACATGGACGAGAAGTAACTACATGCTTTCCTTCTCTTAAGCTGTGAAAGCACTGAAACCCATTAGGAGCTAATAAGAATCTACTAACCTTGGTTTGAAGTGTCAGTCTGTTTGATCATTGCAATATATATTCAGTGTGATTCACAGTTTTCAGATCTTGTTCTGTTTCAATAAGGCCTAGAAAATATTGTGTCTATAATACTTGATGAACGGTAGTGTGTGTGTGCAATACGATCATTTTTTTAAAAATCAACACTGAATGATCGTTTACATCAAAGTAATATATTATCATATCAACCCTACCTGACAGCCACTGCCAATTAAAATTAAATCTCTTCTTTTCATATTTGAAACCACTTGAGCCCCTCCCTCAGTCCTGTAGTTATTAAATGAAGTGCTGTGTAATGGATGAGCGGTTTAGGATTCCCAGTAGATGGGATTCAGATTACAATAAGCCTTGGACATTAACCTTTCTGAAAATATTTAAAGTTAATTTAGATCAAAGATACCTTCAAAAGGTTTAGTTTTAAAAGCTGGATTTTCCACTGTGTTCTACCTATATATCGGGGCTTAAACAGCACCTGTTACTAATGGCTGCTTAAAGGGCTTCCTGCGCTGCTCTGCTTATCCTGTCGTAACATCTTCCCGCATATCATAAGCACTGCTCAATGAAATCCACGGGATCTCCTGTATAAGATGCTGGATTTATTTTTTCTCCTTCTGGATATCCTCCATGCTTCCTTACAATTGCTAAATCATATAAGCAGTTTCTTGTATATTTTATGTTTGGGTATTGATGGGGTGAAATGTACTTTTTTCAAATTTAAAGTAAAATACACAATAAGTCACATATTTCCTTTTTATTTCTCTCACCACAATATATGATCATTTTGATATATGACCAATATCAAAATGATTCCCTGCTAAATCCAGGACACTGACCAGATTTTAATCTAAACTATTAAAGTAAAAATAATTGTATTAAAGAAAAAATATATAGCCATTTTCAGCCAGTGGAGTCGCTGTGCAGCTGCTCAGAAATTGCTTCAGGGTGGTGAATTAAAAAAAGATCCGATTTAATACAAATCTAAATAAATAATAATTTTGGAGGCTTTCTGTTTAATTGTTCCCAGTGCATTCTTTCTGTTTAATTGTTCCCAGTGCATTAAAGGGTCAAGCACACAGATCAAGCTCAGTTGCCAGGTTGGCTTTGTCTAGCTGCCAGGAGTGGGCCGGTGTTTAAATATTATCAGGACTTGGCATTCTTATGTTTCCAACATGGCAGGGATACATAACATAGTTTCATAGTTTAGGGAGGACTTAAACTAACTATCCACAGCAGAAACTCCCTTCCAACAATTATCATGAAGTACAGAATTACTGGGGCATTTATTGCCTGCTTGTATTCCTCTCTATTGAAAGGTGTACCCGTCTTGGCAGTTGTTTACCATTACAGTTTTGGGTGTAAAATGAACAAATGACCCATCCCCAGTTGTTCATCATTCCTAGAAAATGAGGATGCATTTTGGGTTATCACTTGAGCTTGCATGTTAAAATATTACATGTATTTGAAGATGGGGGGTGGGGGGGGGGGGGGGTGGGGGGTGTCAGACCAGGTGCTGATATTTACTTGGGCCTCTTATTTTCTACAGTCTCATCTCAGAGCACTAGAGGGAAATTGTCAAACAAAGCTGTGTGCCTTCCCTAAAGCAAGCCATTTAATGCGTGGATTTCCCTTTGTGTGTGGTGTGCATGTGAATATGAGCATGCTCTATGCTAGACAATGGTACAGTGTGCTGTTTTGTTGATGTTTAGAAAGATTTGGGACAGGATGCAGCCCTGAAAACCCCTTTTTGTTCCTGTTTTCTTGCTTTTACTGACACTGGCTATCCCCTAGGATAACAGAGAATGTAGTGTGTCCCCTGATTCTTTTTATTTGCCTCTCTTCCTTCGTCAAGGTGATGGAGAAATGCCTGCTTTTGCTGCAGCATTGGCAGTTCCAATATAGGTCATAGTTAATCGGTTTTAAGTGATCAGTCAATACATTAACACAATTATTACCAAATGACTATTTGCTATTGAATTTTAATTCCATAATCCCCCCCCCGACAATTTTAATTTAGTGAAAACAAAGTCCTGCTTACCTTTGCGGATTACTGCTTGTTGCACACAACTAAAAATGTACTTAAAAAAAAAAAAAAAAAAAAAAAACACATCTGGAAGAGTAGATCAGCCCCTTCTATCATACAGATATCTAATCCAAAAAGCCTCACCCTTTAACTCTTCATAGTTACGTTATGGGCTATTTAGCATGCTTGTGACAGTGCTCCATTCAATTTTAAACATTTAAAATAAGACACAAGAATCGCTAAGTGGGCCATTTTCATCTTAGTGCTACGATGGTTGTGTATGGGGAAATTTCTTCAAAATCCATGTTTTAAAAAAATAAAAGGGCAGTTAAACTGTTGCTTTTTCACTTTCTCTCTTTTTTTTCTCTTTCTCTCGTGGAATTGATTCTCATCTGTAAAATCTCCCTCCTTATTTTGTAGACACTGCTCTCCTGTCCACTACTTCTTCTCTGTCTTTACATCTGATCACTGGGCCTCTCTCAGTGTCTGTTTCCCCAACCTTCATCCCAAATTCCAGCTGTTTATCTACAACCAGTTGGTCAGGTACAGTACAGAGCTCAGCCTTTCTCTCTGCTTCCATTGCTACCATAGAGCATGCTCGGTTCAATAACACCCTCTGAGTGGGCAGACAGGGAATGTATATTGAAAGGGGTTTACAGCGTTTAGGCCGTTCCCCTGCTGGTGCTAGATTTATACAGTTTTATTTTTGATATAGGTTAAGTTATATTCGATAGTATACTACAGCTAGAAATCTAGAGGTAGTAACAGCTAAGCGAAGAAGGGATTCAGCTTGTGAGAGGAAGCTTTTGACTGTCTCAGTACATTTTAATACCACTGTATACAAAAAGTCCTAACAGTCTGAATATATTCTGGTTAGAATTAATAAAACACAGTGGAAAAGGAAAAATCTGCATTTGGGTCTGTCCTCTAGAAACTGTACAATCAGCATCACTGAATAGCTTTGGGTTATAACAGTTATTTTATAGTGCACTTATCTTGTGTACTGCCCTGTCAAAAAACACTATAGTTTACCGTAGACAATACTGTATATAAATGGTGTATACTGTGCACCTTGTATTTGCAAAAGGGTGTGTTCAGTTCTGATTAATGTGTGGAATCAAGCTTCAGCATGAATGTCTGTGTGTTTCTATAGGTTAACATGGATATTTCTTCACCAGGAAATATGTAGGATATTGGGTTTTTTAAATGAAAAATAGAAATACATCACATTTTCTTGTAATATATTTAATGGAGAAAAAAGGAAGTGAAGAGGATTGTTAGTATATCATGAACTTCCTGTGGAAGCCTTGGTTTGATGCATGTTGTCAGCCTCTGATACTTGGAATCAACTGCTACCTGGACTGGAGTGTGGGGTATTTTGTGTGACATACACACGGATTGACACCCAGTCCATGGTACAAGTTGCAGAATAAGATCTACTAGTACAGATACAGGGCTCTGCTTGTAATTGTTCCAGGACCCCCTGCCAATGAGATGTGATCTCTTGGGGTTGATTGAAAGTGTGTTGGTGTGCTGCCCTCTCCCTGCTTCTCACCCTCCCTGTGTGTGTGTGTGTGTGTGTCCCGCTCAGGTTCCTGACGAAGCGAGAGCAGAAGCTGATGCAGCGACGGCGCCATGCCGAGGAGCTGCTGCAGTGGAAGAGGCGGCTGGACGCGGAGGAGGCTGAGATCCGGCGCATGGAGAAGCTGGCCCTGGCAGCCTGGGACCAAGAGCTGCAGAGACAGGGCAGCCCCCGAGGGGACTCCGAGGGACACAGCAGCCCTCAGCACAAAGGTGAGCTTGCTGTTCCCCCAAATTTAGGTCAATTCATATGCAAGTTAAATGCAGCCAATACAATTTTTGTTTGTGAAAAGTAATCCGTTCAACACCAATAGATTGTGAGTTTACGGGCTGGAGGGGGGAATAAGTGAGGCAACAAACAGTGTAGTGATTTTTAGATTTAATTTAATTATCTGCAGCTGAGAATATATAGACTCCCATACTTGCACACATCCATATGTCATGCTTTTAGACTGCAATTATGTGATGAAACTTGGGAACAAGCTTCTGTAGCACAAGTGAGCTGGACAGAACTGTTTCTCTTCCCTCAGAGCTGGCAAGTGAAGAGGAGTCTGCCCCTGAGCAGGTGCCGTCTCACTCCAGCACTCACAGTGACAGCTCAGTCCCTGAGGAAGTGGGCAGCCCCCCTGCACAGACCCCCTCCTCTGAACTACCATCCAGTGCCAAGGACTCTAGCCCCCACGAGGACTCCACCTACTCCCAGGACTTTGACTCCCCTGCCTCTGCCAGCAAACAGGTAAACCTCCAGCATCTCTGCAGGGTGTGCACATCAGGGGACTCTAGCACCACACACGTAACTTGTATAAAGGAAACAGTCACTTCACCTTGGTATACCCTGCACTACTGCCATAGCTTCAAGTGTGAACCCCTTAACCCAGCCATATGATCTTGTCATTGTGTGCTGCTCAGTGATTAGGGTTTATTCAGCTATAGGAACAGATTACTAGAGCTCTATACTGCCCAGTAAGAGCTCAACTATATTTAATATAACTGGGGATATGATTAATCGATTCCTGAAGAGCATAACCTATATACAAACCACCATCAGAAACTTTAGATCTGCTTTTTTCAGTGTTTCGAAATCAAAGGATTGACAAAAATACATATAAAGATGACAATTTGTTCAATTAGATTGTCTTAATCTTGGAACTGATTTAATACCCTGTCTGGTTACCCGGTGCTGTTTCTTTGTTCCCCAGTCTCCCCCATCGAAAGCCAGCCTTAGCATATCTGAGCAAGAGGGCAGTGGCAGCAACATGCAGCTCAAACCCACACTGAAGTCCCGCAAAGTGTCTGGTACCTGGTCTGACAAATCCCCTTCCATCACCCACTCTGGTGAGGTTCTGCATGTTTTTAAATATTTCAATGGATTTTTCTCTCTGCACAGAATACTGTCATTTTCACTAAAAAAGGAAATTTGTGAAATTGCCAAAAGAGGGTTGGCTAACAAATGTAATTTGTTACCGGTCTCTCTTTTGCTTACTAGATATCTTGGTGTCCCGGAAAAGATAACTGTCACACTTTTAAAAATGACACAGAGGAACCGATTGGGATATTTGCCACCAAAATAATGTGTTTTTAGTTGATATGGCCAAGTCTGTTGCAACATTCAGTGGGACATCACTGCACTTGTGGTATTTATTTAATAAAATATTTTGACTGAAAGACAGTAGGGCTGTATTCTCAAAGCTGTCATTAGCTTGATATTTTGGGGCAGAAGTGTGGAGTAGTGGTTAGGGCTCAGGACTCTTGACCAGAGTGTCGTGGGTTCAATCCCAGGTGGGGGACACTGCTGCTGAACCCTTGAGCAAGGTGCTTTACCTAGATTGCGCCAGTAAAAACCCAACTGTATAAATGGGTAATTGTATGTAAAAAAAATAATGTGATATTTTGTAACAATTGTAAGTCGCCCTGGATAAGGGCGTCTGCTAAGAAATAAAAAAAAAAAATAATAATAATAATAATAATAATAATAATAATAATAAATCATTTTCAGGTAGTACAAATACAACCAATAAAGTTTCCAAATCAGAAATACAACTCTGACATTTATTTTAGGGGCTTGCGAGGTAGTCCAAAGTTGTTTTCTTATTTGTTTTAGAACTGTAAATGGATTTTTTTTTTCTGTCTACGGTAAATAGCCTTGAATTTAGCCCCCTAATATTTTAATGTATCTTCTGCAGTGTCCATATTTTTTGTAACAAGGGCATTAGTATTACAATTTGCAGGCAAAAAAAGTAGAACATGAACAAACATCTCAACCATGTGGGAACACATGATTATGTATTAAACTAATAAGGTGAACATCCCATTTTTTTTGCAGTTTTTTTTAAGTGAAAGTTGCACGTCACTTATATCGAGGACTGTGTAAACCAGTACTTGATAAAATAGGTTTGTTATAATTTCGGATAATTTAAAAACTGAAGGTAATTAAGGTAAAACAGAGAAGGAAAAGCATGCATGGCAAGCAAAAATGGCTGTCCGAACATAGAACCTTGGATCACTACAATAAGGGAATTATTGCCTAATATCATTAGCTTCTATTACCAAAGGGCATATTGTTTCCATTTACTGTTTCATTGAACTCATGAAGATAGGAAAAAGATATCCGTTTGTCATCACCTGTAGCTTATTCCCCGCTACTGTATTTTAACATATCTTCTAATGTCAATTTTGCAGTTTTACATATGGAAATTTCATTAATCTTGATAAGCCGGCCTTCATTTTTTTTATGTGTTTACATGTGAATTGAAGGTGCAGTTTGTCATGTGCACAGAAAATGTTTACTTAACAGTTTATTCTAACCAGTAGAAGTTCTTGTTAAATCACATGGCATCAATGTACAGAAAACTGATCTAGAAATCAACGTTCAACTTTACAGGACAATGGCCATATTCACAAACTATCCTTTGGGTGTTAGTGCTCACTTAAGTGTGCAAGTTTAATGTTTTTTCATATTGAGAAAGCATTCAAGTGAGCACCAACACTCAAGCTTTTCTGAATATGGCTTTTATTTCTTAAATGGAGCAATCGAATCTCATCTATTAAATGTATGCTGCATTATGTAAACAGAAAAGCAACGTTTTGGGAATGTTTGCATGGCGACAAAACTGTTTTGTATAAACTTGTGGCATTTCCTTGTGACCTGCATATTGTGATGTGTTCTATACGATCCGATTACAGAGGTCACGTTTTTTTTAAATCTTCACCATTTCCTGCAGATGCGATGTCGGAGCAGAGCGACATCGAGAGCCGTATCCGCGCGCTCAAGGGGGAGCTGCGGCAGCGCAAGAACATCGTGCAGCAGCTGAAGAGGGAGCAGAAGAACAGGCAGAAGGAGAGGCTGAAGGCTCAGGAGGCCAGCCTCCTCAAGCAGCTTGAGGTCAGTCCTGAGAACAGCCAGCAGGGGGGGGATTAAACACAGGGAGGTTATAATCTGGGGCAAAAACCTCATTGGGGAAAGAACATCCAGTAATCATACAGGTAGAGAGTGTACAAAGACATTTTTTGGCCCATAGCACTTTAGTGTAACATTGTATTTGAAACTACTATCAGGTATTAAAATTGGTTCTTTGGGAAAATCAGCTTATTCTTTTGATGTTTGTTAGTGTCTGTTAGAATAGAAGGCTGCCACATGATGTGCTCCAATTTGTTGCAACTCCCACTGTGGCCATAGGGGGTGCTGTTTTCCATCATTCAGAGGTTTCACTCCCCATGCTGTTCAGTGGTGTTTCCATTTGCTTCAATGATCCGTTCCTGGCAGGATGTTGTAAACAGCTGATCAGAGCATCATCACTGCACGGACCTGGTGGAATTCTTGATTCCCGTTGATAAGCTCTTAAAGCTGCAGCAGCATTGCACTTGTTGGTATAATAAAGGGTACTAGGTCAGCATGTTGTATGTATGGACACAAATAGAGCAGTAAGACCTGCCTTTACATACTTCTGATTGGGACAGTAATATAGCACTTGTTGAATTTCTCCCCATCTTCCCCAGTCGTATGATGATTTCATTGAGAAGACTAAAGCAGAGCTCAATAAGGAACTGAGCACCTCACAAACAACCAAACCCCAGATCAAAACACCTTCCTCTGTCCCCGAGAAACCCAGGGTCAAACCACCACCACTTCACAGGTATGTGAAAGAAATCTGGGTTCTAAAAATTAGGTAGCCAACAAAGCAAAAATATTAAGCATCTTGTTTTTCATTAAACTGTATTTCTAACCTGGTTGGAAATAAGTACTGTAACTTGACTGAAAGAATGCTGTCCCACTACTGCACATATACATAACACAATTTGTATCATAATATAAATATTGCCACACATTGTGGTACACTGAACATCGTGCAATATTGTGTTGTTGTTTCTTCTGAAAAACTAATTTCATTTACTTTGTGTAAGGTTCAGAAAGATGAATAGTAAACAGTTGTAACAAAAGAACAGGTTTGCCTTTGTTGTAAGTTTTTGGTTCAAGAGTTGATCTAAACTCGAGTAATGGACAGCGTTGCAGTAAAAAGATACAGGTACATGCAACTTACGTCATGTGTTTTGTGCAGTACTGTAAATGTATTTGCAAATCGCACACACACTTTCATTTGAACATATTCACAGTAGTATCCCTCCTCAAAGGTGTCACATTTCTATTTTAAATTGCAAATTACAGGGGTGCCAAAATTGAATATCTATTTATCTAGTATCCAAACATCTGACCATTTTGAAGATAAATATTAATAAATAAATACAATTTACATATGGCTTTGCAAAATCAAAAATTATTTAATCTAATTATTCTGATAGTTTTCGACAGTTGAAGGATACGGCCAATTCTCATTAATAAGAATTTTAGTGGACCAGCAAAAAAGTGCATACTGTCAGTTTTTATTGAAGTTACAATAACACTTTAACAAATTACACCGTGTAACAATTTATTTATTTTTTGGTTCCTGGGTAGTAAGTGTTATTTCCTAATTGCTTATGCCTCAAAATTATAGAAAATGGCTATTCCCCACAAACTTTGCTTTTGTGACCAGGACAGTGATATTTTGAAATTTACCTATTTCCAATGAGAAAACGGGCGAATTTGTGTCTTTTCGTTCAAATAGTCAGAAAAAAACAACATATGAATCCAAATTAACATGTATTTATACTAAAGAAATACAAAAATGACTACAAAAGATTTAGAAGTGAGTAGTTTTTCGAGATTTACGATTATACTGTAAATCACTTTCACGAATCAGCCCCCAAATGTAGTCTCCCATCATGTTCTCGTTATACTGTCCTTGGTAGCGGCGTTCAAAGTCCAGTATATCCTGGTGGAAGCGCTCGCCTTGCTCCTTCGAGTACGCTCCCATGTTCTCCTTGAATTTATCAAGATGAGCATCCTACAGCCCATTGTGCCGTAGTTCTTCACTAGAGTCTCAACCAGCTCCACATAGTTTTCGGCCTTGTGATTGCCCAGGAAGCCCCGAACCACTGCGACAAAGCTGTTCCAAGCCGCTTTCTCCTTACTAGTGAGCTTCTTGGGGAATTCATTGCACTCCAGGATCTTCTTTATCTGTGGTCCGACGAAGACTCAGACAGCTTAGGGAAGAAGTCTTGAAGGTACTTGAAGGCTGCCGACTCCTTATCTAGAGCTCTGACAAATTGTTTCATAAGGCCCAATTTGATGTGTAGTGGTGGCATCAGCACCTTCTGCGGGGTCCCAGCCGTACTCATCATACTTCAAGGCGTCCAGCAAGGTCTTGATGCTGTTGTAATCCTCTTTGAGGTGCACAGAGTGAGCCAGGGGAGGAGACGGGTACTTGTTACCATTATGGAGCAGCACGGCTTTGAGGCTCCTGGATGAGCTGTCAATGAAGGACAGTATAACATGAACATGATGGGAGACTACATTTGGGGGCTGATTTGTGAAAGTGATTTACAGTATAATCGTAAATCTCGAAAAACTACTCACTTCTAAATCTTTTGTAGTCATTTTTGTATTACTTTAGTATAAATACATGTTAATTTGGATTCATATGTTGTTTTTTTCTGACTTTATGTGAACGAAAAGACACACATTCGCCCGTTTTCTCATTGGAAATAGGTAAATTTCAAAATATCACTGTCCTGGTCACAAAAGCAAAGTTTGTGGGGAATAATAGCCATTTTCCATACTTTTGAGGCTTAAGCAATTAGGAAATAACACTTACTACCCAGGAACAAAAATTGTGTTACATAGTCTTATAAATCTAAAAGTACTGTGCATTTTATTGAAAATAGTTGTAAGTTCACTTTTAAAAAGTATACATTGCAAATGAACTGCACTTGAAACCTGCATGTCCCATTCGGATCACAGACATTTTTAAACCACAAAAGCAGCTCGTCTTCAACATCAGGTATTGAGCAAATTGGAAACACTGACAACTTGCATCCACAGTTTGCTGTTCATAGCCTGTATTATTGTACAGCAGATTTTCAGAATGGTTGACAAACTGTTCGCTGGAATGCTAAAATCTGCAGCAACATTTTAATTTTCTTGTACTTTGGTGCATTATCTACTGCTTTCAACACCTCCACTTTTGCCTGCAAAGATAGTGCAAGTTTTTGCGTCGATTCATGGAAATGGCATTGATGTGTAAGTACAATGACAACTTGAAATTAATCATAGAATCTATAGTTCTAAACAGCACTAAAATACAGAACAGGGGAGCTAACCTGAATGCAAGTTAATACATTTTGTAATATCCTTTGCACTCAGCTGTTCGAACTAGGGTGATTCATTTTATTCAAAATGTTCTTCCCTGGGGGAGCTCAAACTAATTCACACCAACAGAACATTTGTGTTAAGTGAATTTCTATTATTTACAATAAGCGACTGCTAAAATTGGCCGGGACCATGTAGATAATTTGTTGTATCAGGAAATTAGTCATACCAGAGTTCATTTTAATGGGAATTGACTATTTACAATGGGTGTACTTGGAAGGAGCTACATATTGAACCTAAATAGTATACTTTGTAATACTTAGGATATCAGAACTTAGGGTAGCAGTGTGAATAATTCGTTTCTGTCCTATCACCGTTGAATCATTCTCTTCTGGTCTTACTGTAGGTTCAGGGTCTCGGGATGTGAATTCAGTTATGCATGTAGAAATAGCTGCTGTTATCATTCTGTTTCCTATTTCAGCCCTGAAACAAGAAAGAACTGGAAGGTTGTGACTGAGTCGGTGAAGCCGAGATCATCTCTAGAGTCCAGTGCAGAGCAAGGTACGTATCAATAAACCAAACATTTAAAAAAAAAAAAAAAATGGCATCCTTAAATGTTTACATATAATGTTAACTGCTATATAATTGTGATGAAACCTGGTTAACTACAATTACATTTTTACATTAAATTTGAATAATTATAAGTATCTGACTATTTCACATTTAATGTGGATGTAGGTACTGGTGATCTACTCATGTCTCTGGTGATATACTCACAGACTTGTTTTACATTTCTTTTAGAAAATGTTGCATTGTCAAGCACCACAAGCGACAGGAAGTGTGCTGAAGGGGATATTCGATCCAAAGAGCCATCTGCTTGCCCTTCTCCAGCCCTCAAATTCCCAGACAACTGCAAACAAGAGTCTGCTGATACCCTGGAAAGTCTGTCTCCGGTTCACAGGGATGTGCCTGATAGCAACAGGATTCCTGAGCTATCAGCTAGCAGGCAGGAGGAGGTCTCCGAAGATGACAGTGTGGTCTCCAGTCAAAGATCTGATATCCTGGAGGAACTAGAGCACCTCAAAGCTGAGGAATCGGAGACTGAGGATGGCCAGCAGCCTTTCCAACTCAACCTTGGGAGGCTAACCCCTCATGAAGACAAATCTTCCCTGAAGCAGGTTGCATCTTCTAGCACCTATGGACAGACGGACCTGGCTAAGGAGGCAGTGGGTCTGCAAGATGTGAGGAAAGACTCGAAAGAAGAGGTAGATGAAGAGATGGAGGAAGTTGGAAGCGAGCACTCCATTGATTCAGTTAAAAGTGTAAAATTGGATATTGTTGGCCATCATGAGCAATCCCCGAAGAGAGAGCAGTCTTACTCTACTGACTTTGATGTGTCTTCACAAGAAAAGGAACCGTCAGTCCCTGAGCAGAATGAAACACCCCGTGTCATGAGCTACAGGGATGATTTTGAGTCCTCCTCTGGCTATTCTCCCAGGAAAGCATCCTACAGTGAGAACTATAAAAACTCCCACACCAGCTCCACTGCCAAACCAGAGTCCAAGCAGGAAGAACCCTCACTGAAGTTGGAGAGGAGCCAGGTCAGGTCCTCTGCAGAAGGCAGTGAAGAAGAGATCAGCGAACAACTGAGTGAGAAGTCATTTTCCTCTTGTGGCAGCTTCCACTCCTCCGAGAGACTGTTGGACGTTGAATCCCCGACAGAAGATTACAAAGATAAGGGGCGGAGTGATGGAGAGCAAGAAGCAGCTACTCCAGTGCCATCCCCCAACGCTTCCCCATCTCACACTCCACCTTCTGGGTCCCGCGATTCAGACTTGCTTCCTGACTTCACCGTGGGGGATAGGGTTCTGGTGAGCAATGTGCAGCCAGGCACTCTCCGCTTCAAAGGGAAAACCAAATTTGCCAATGGGTATTGGGCTGGAGTCGAATTGGACAAGTCTGAAGGGAGCAACAATGGGACTTATGATGGCGTGGTTTACTTTGAGTGCCAGGAACAGCACGGCATCTTCGCTCCTCCTCACAAGATCTCCCGGCTGCCTGAGAAATTTGAGATCTACATGGACACGACCGAAGATGAAGACTCTTTCTTCGACGACCGGTCCGAGGGGCATCGCAAAAGCGAGGCAGAAGAGAAGGAGGAAGAGGAACCCAAGTCGGTTGAAGAAGAACCAAAGGAACACCAAGCAGAGAAGCAACCTCAGGATCAAGCACCACAAGAGAAAATCAGAAGTGAAGATACCGTTCACCAGACTGAGATTGAAATTACAAACTTGCAAGAAATCATCAGCAAATCTCCAGAATGTGTGAAATCCTTTGCTAACGAGTTAGATTCAAACAAGAAGTCAAGTGTTAAGGACAGCAATCTGATTCTGAATGAAGCCAACAAACAGATGTCTAACTTTGTCCCAGAGGACACTATGACACCAGAGGTCAAGAGTAAGCCAGAGAGTGCAGAGGAGGCAGAGAAGCCTTGGTCTACCCCACTGCTGGATCTTCTGACAAGAGAGAAGGACCACCTGGTGCCCCAGTTCAAACCTCCAGTGGCCCGCGAGGAAGAGCCTGCAAACGAAACGAAACAGACCCAGGAGAAAGCCAGTGCTTTTGCTGACAGACTCCTTGGGAGCTTTGTGAACGATGCTGTCAGGCAGTTGCAGCAAATCAAAGCGCTTCGCAATGAGAAAATTGCGGCAGCGAATGTAGCGGAGAGCGGTGAGCTGGCAGACGAATCGACTCCTAGGGTTCCCCTGCGACCACGCTTGGCACACGATGGATTGACAGGCAGCGCGCTGGATCTGCTGGGGGGAGAGGAGGAGGAGGAGAAGGAAGAGCCTTCGTCTCCAGAACTCTGCCCCAGACCAGTGAGTTGACTAATACACAAAGGGGTTTAAATGAAGTTTAATTTTCAAACTGTATAGTAAGATTGTATGCAAGTTGAGTTTCTTACATCATGTCTGTAATTTCTTTTAGATTACATCAATATTTTAATGTTCTCTGAAGAGGGTTGTTTGAACAACACGAGTTTGGATACTTTAAACAAATAAAAGTGAAGTCACCTCATTCTGTTTGTTATTAAATGGGTAGCTCTGTTTCAGAAATAAACACTTTAATCACACAATGTTTATTTAACTTTCATTGCTGGAACCTATATCATGACTTTGTCGCCGTCAGTACTTCTTTAAAAAATGTTCCAGCAGATTGTCAGTATATATCCATATGGTCCCTTGTGCTTCTGTACCCCAGGAGAGCCCTGTGTTTGGTGCCAGCGGTCAGGAGGAGCTGGCCAAGCGGCTAGCGGAGCTGGAGCTGAGCCGGGAGCTGTTAGATGTGTTGGGGGACGAGCAGGACTGGTTCGACGAGGACTTTGGCCTCAGCTCCCGCAAGGAGCAGCAGAAACAGAAACAGCAGGAGGGACCAGGGCAGGTTGTGGGGGACCAGCCCAAGCCCTCGGGACGGCCCGCGCTCCCGCCGCTGAAACCCAGGGAGGAGCCCCTGCTGGTCGTCCCGCACAGCGTTCCCGAGGTGGAGAGGCTGGTCCACGAGGCTGCGGAGGAGCTCTGGAAGTGGCAGGACCTCGGACACAGTGTGCAGGATGCCAGTGCCCCGGCACACTACCTGGGCAATGATAGCAAGGGCCAGGACATAGACAGCATCAGCAAGCACAGCTACAAAAGGGTAAGTGTTAAACAAGGACTTTCTTACTCATCCCCAGTAAGAGATCGTGGAAGCTTATATAATTTTTGATAATACTTTTATGTTGGATGTTGGTCTACTTTTTTTATGATATTGATGATCTCATTTTTAATGTACAGATTGGGGAGGGGAGGTATGCATGTATGAACGTGTGGGTTGCAGTGCGTAGTGAAAGGGTGATGCAGGTGCTCCAGACAAGGACAAACACAAAGTTCACGGTTCAAGTTCCTTTTATTTCTTGACCAACGTTTTAAATAATAAAGCTGGCTCTACCCAGCAATGGGTATTGCCAGCACAAAACCGGGCTCAAATAATACAACTGGCTCTACCCAGAAATGGGTATTGCCAGCGCCAAAACAAGGGGTTGCAGTCCCGAAATAATAATTACAAAAACCAAAGACACAACACAAACACAGACATGTCTCCGGACAGTGCTTGCTGTTAGTGCAGGTTCAGTGCTGGAAACAGTGATGCTGGTTAAGTGCAGGTGCGGTGAAGTCCGGGTGAATCGCTGGCCCCAGGCTGCAGCTCCCAGATCCGTGCTTAATTATTCTGGCAATAACAAAACACACACTGTTGCAAAACAAACAAAAACACTTAACTCTCGCTCCAAACAGTCCTCGTTTCCTCCCATCAACCACAACAAAGGAACTGATTACGGCGTCACGTCCCCCTAAAGTACCCTCAGCCCCGCCCCCTCCGATAGCTAGTTCAGTCACATCTCCTCCAATTCATGAATGAAACTTCGCTTACCGTACTAGGGCGGTGACTCCTGGTACCGTGACGCCGTCCCTTTCCTGAATGGCCGGCTTCCGACTGCCCCCGGAATGAATTGCCGAAACATTCAGTACGGGGCACGCAATTTCTGCTGTACAGTGCTCTCACAGGTCGAGTGGGAAATTGTTGATTCAGATTCATTCGCTCTTTGTCACAGCATGTTACTGACTTACTTGCACTTAAGCTATAACAACAAAGCTTGAATATATTGTTACTTCCTACTTTTACAAGTAGTGACCAGGACATGCCTGTTGGTCTGTGACGGGCTGGCAGGGGTGGGTTGAGTTGTTTGTGTCTACAGTCAGTAATGTTAATGAACTGTACAGCTTTCTGAGTGCACAGATGACTGAACTACTGAAGAATATTGTTAACACACAAAGAGCATGATTGTGGCACATAAAGTAACCTGTCTTCTGAACCCTTGTCTCTTCTGAAGGCTGTGTTTGACCTGACCCGCCAGATCTTCCAGGAGATCTTTGCTGAGGATCCCAACACTAACCAGCCACAGTGGATGAAACCCAGCCGCATGAACTCCTCCTATTACAGGAGAGTGAAGAACCCAAACGACATCAAAGAAATCAAGGTAAAGCAGACAGGCTCCAGCCTCCTGAACCGGCAGTACGATCCAATCCATACTGCAATAGGCAGGGCACAATACAGTACAATACATGTGATGGAGCTGATGTAAATAGATGCTGAGGACAAGGATCAATTTTAACACCATCATACAGGTAGTATGGATTATAAGTTTAAATGATGTGATGGTCCTGATTGGCTACTTTTGTACAACGTATAATCAGATAAAATGATAATTAATGATGGGCTATTTTTTAACTGATATAGGGGATTGTGTTCATATGTACTAATAATCACATTTATACAGCAACGTTTAGATATGTAGCATCGAATCACTTTCTCAGTCTGTGGTGAATATTGTTCTTAGTGGACCTTATACTTTCTTTCTAGACGTACTTGTTATATAAAGAATACTCCATGAATGTTCATAGTCTGTGATTATGTCACTCGGAGGCTCATCCAGGTTATTCAGCTACCTTCATTCATGGAATAAATATGGTACTCTGAATGTTCATGGTGTGTTCTCTGTTTATTCTCCCCTGCTTGATGCATATCCCACAGAAGGGACATAGTGGAGGTGGTTGCATGTATGTTACACATTCACAATTTACTTCAATAAAGAACCACTTCCCAATTGAAAAGATCGATAACAAAGACAGTCTTTAGCACAAGTTATTGAGAGGGGTCTGTTCATCTGTCTGTATATCTAGAAGGGAGAATTCAATTGTGATTTCATGCTTTAGTATATGGAGGCATTTTTTTTTATTGTATACAGGGTTAGAAACTAACAATATTGTGCTATTAGTTCAAAGGACTAGTACCTTTTGAAACTTGCTAGTCCTGATGTGAAGTGTCTAAGTTGGAATCAACAACAACAGTTGGGGTCCCTAAAGATAGGCTTAGATTATATTTTGCTAAAAAAAACAAAGCACCTTGGTAAACTCTCCTACAGATCGATCAATCACCTGTTTGCACCACGTTACTGAGCGACTAACTGTACTGTGTGCTGAGAAACTGGCACTGACAGCACCAGACAGGATGACAGAGGAAAGAATTCTCTCAGCTTTGTCACCTTGCCGACCATGAAGCTCCGCCTGAAATTGAAAATGTACATTTCATGTGTTGCTATTTACAAAAATGCTGTCTGGCTATGAATTACTATCTACAATAATTAATGTACTCACGTACACATGTGGTCTTTACTAAAGTCCCAATTTAAAAAGCCCTCAGGATGAAATTGTTAGCTAGGTGGGTTTTTTTTTTTTAATTAGCAGTGGAAGAAAACTGCTTCAATAAGTACAGTAGAATCTGCCAGAACTGATGGATGCTGTATCTACTGTGGATACTAATGAGAGCATAACAAATACAAAAGATAAATGAGGGAAACAGATCTTTTCAAGAAAGCTGGGAGACATTGATTTTATTTTTTTTTTAAACACTGCAATAACAGTTCTGCTTATGAAGCATTCACACTTTAATTTGACAGAACAGGTGATTTATTTGCACTGTGCAGGACTATTTTCCCCCATTGGTGCTTGAGCCCCAGAGCGCTCACAGAATCAGTCAGGGTCGTAATCCGATATAAATCTCCACATTTTTGTAAAATGACTTTACACTTACTTCAAAAGATGCAACGTGTTTCAGTAAATTGAAACGATAAACTTTGCATCCCGCGCAGAGGGAGAACACAAATGTAAAACGTCATTAAGTGGGGTTGGCATTGTAGGGGAGATGAAGGGAGGTTTCAGTTCAGAGTGACTGTTTTCTAAGCATTATTTGTGAATGCTTATTCACCACTGCTACATCCCGTTAGAAAATTGACTTCCCTGACTGAACGTGAGAGTATGTGTACATTTGTTTTAAGTACTCGTCCAGAAGACTTCTGAGACACAGACATCAACTAGTCCTCATCAGATTTAATTCGCCTCGGGTGAGCGTGAGTTTCTAACCCTGGTATATATTTATCTGTATGTAAGGCAGGACAGTAGCTGGCTGACACTGATACAGTGTGTGCTTGAGTAGAAACAAAACCGCCAACAAATGACTAAATACTTCTTAATGCCAATGTGTTCTGGTCACAGAATTCACACGTATTTACAGAAATACAAGGTTAAAATGACCCGCAAATGTATAAACGTGGGAGAAAAAAACAATAGTAAACCTCGTTTAACTGCATGTCGCTAAAGCTGAACAACGTATTTACCTGAAATCCTGTTATATGCAATACGATTTTATTTGGATTGTTTAGCTGAAGGTCGTCCCACAATTATGCAGCTATTCAAGGCATATTATAAAAGTCCTGTTTTTTTAGAGAGTGGAACTTTCCACTACAAGCAAAAGCTGCATTTAATTGTGAACTGATATTATGACATTTAGTGCAGAAGACTGCACATACAGCTCTGTAATGATATGCTTTTGCTTTAAGAGAAATGGTTTAACAGCATGTTTTTCAGTTGGTGGTTTCCATTCAAAATAGATTTTGAAAAGGCATACCATAACAAAGTTTAATAAACGTGCGTTCTTTAAAAACAGCAACAAAAAAAACCATTGATTTAACCATGAGACATGCACTTTGTCAGCGGAATAAAACATTCTGGCAAAAACATTGTACTGTAAAAGCTGTAAGACAGCCAATTAACATGCCAGTTCAAAAGTGAACTCTACATATACATTAGCTGCAAGATCTTTGCTTTTTTTTTTAGCTTTGACAACAAACTAAATTGAAAGGCAGCTGCATATTAACCCTACCCAGCTATACCAGAGGTTTCCAACCGAAACACTCTTGTACTGAAGCCCTGTATTGCACTAGAACACTTATTTTTAAAGGCATTGAAAACTGAACCAACGCCTAGATGGCAGGGGTAGCTCACTTACTAAGTCAGAATTTGTTTTCTTAATTTAAATGTATTACTTCTATTAGTGCAGCACTGTCACTTTATAATATATATACAACACTCATTACACTAATAAGAAAGATGTATTAAAAACCTATGTAATAAAGTAAGTGTAAAAAAGTAATGCAAGTGCAGAAATGTACAGTACAGGTAGGCTACATGACTGCAAACTGTTTCCAGCGAAGAACTCTGTGATACACATCTGGACGGTCTTTTTTTTGCAAGTATGGACGGCAAACCTTGTCAGCGTTTTCTAAAGTATCCCAATTGGCTCTGTATCCGGATGCTGCTCCATATTACAAGTGTTACAAGCGCAGCACGCACGCTTACATCATCTGTGTCGCATTTCAGAGCGTCCTGGTCGCTAAGGTGACAAAGCTGAGAATTCTTCCTCTGACATCCCTCTTGTGTTGTCAAGAGTTTTGGTTGTATTTTCGTCAGCACTCTTCTCCTCAACTAGAAAACCCAGCTTTTTTGAAGCAACGTTGCATTCTTTGCTGACTGACAGAGTTCCAAGCAGCGCATAGCATCTAACAGACATTTTATTTACACTGAATTCTCGTGCTGATGCTCATTGCTTTTCTCTTTTCAAGCCATGCTGTTGCAGTCTATGCTGTAAACCCGACACTGCGTACAGGGATTAAATAGCCAAGATACAGATTTTATTATAACGGCACGATAGTAAGTGACAGACAGTTTCTTGTTTAAACCCGATTTTGAGGGGTATGTTTTCTCAGCCGTTTCAAAACCGATCGGGACGCCATTTGGCACGCTTGGTGTCTGTGTCAAATGTGAAAATCCGTTTGGTAGTTTTAAAGTTACAGAATAGCGTAAAAATGAGTTTACAAATTATTCAGACAATTTTTGCACTCAACTAAAAAACGTCTGCGAGTTTAAACACCTCCTTTGGTAGGCTGGTAGAACTCGTTAACGAGGAGTGCCTTTTTGTGGAACCAACAAAATCGACCAAGTAATTACCGAGATATTTGGGCTTTTCTTCGCTCATGCATGGTTAGTTTTTTCATAACTATGAAAATAGGCCTGCGCACTTCCGTCAGATGTTAGAACATTCGGTCTCCCTTTGATTCTCTTGTTAACGTATGTCTGAGCTGAGCTGAGGAGTGATCCAGAGTGTAGAACTGCAGGCCGGAGACCAGCTACGCAGTACCTGTCTCTTTACAAAGCAAGGGCTGCATTAAAAAAAACTAAATAATAACAAACTACAAACCTGTAATAAAAAATAATATACTTAACAATTGTTTATCCTAGTGTAAGCAGAAATATAAAGCTGAACAACATATAGCAGCAAAGCGTGTTTATGGTAATACATGAACCGCATTTATTATGTTTTATTGTATAATTTAAGAGAATCAGTAACTTATTTTTGTAATATTGGATAAGCCTTGTTGCTTTTGCTAGGGGGACAGTCTAAAAAGTAAAGTTGTTTACTTACTGTATTATTTGACAGGACGTTACTTCCTGCTTTGCTGTTGTGATCTACACTGGAGACAGACACACAAGATGGCAATGTAAACAAGGTTGAACTGTTGTTGCAGGGGACAGTATGCAAACACACTGAAATATACTATACAGACCCTCGACCAAACCTGTATTCAAACAGCATGTTCCAATAAGTCTGAGCTGTAGTGTATATTGCCAAACAAATATATTCTGGAGATACTGTTTATATTGGTGCAAATTAAACTGAAACGAAACTTAAATAAACATTACAACAGGTTAGCCCACTATGTGATAGGTGTTGATTTTGAGACACATTACTGGGTTATCATGCACGGTTTAAACTGGCCTATTGTGCACATAGGGTGTCATGTAGGTTTCCTGAAGATGATGTTAAACTGGTAATATGTCTTACTGTACTGCTCCTTACTTGATATATGCCCAGGTGAATGCAAACCTAGGCCACAGACGCAGGGGTTCTCTAACTCTTCACTAGAATTTGCTTACATAGATTCATATGCTTGGAAGAACTTCAGAACTAGATCTCTTTTTAAAGGTTTAGTTTCTAAGTCCGAACTTCTTTGGTCATGCATATTTGATTGTTGTTGGGATGAGGTGCTAATCCTGATAAATAACTTGAATAACAAGACCTTGTGAATCCTAACGGTGACCTGATCTGAACTTTATCCAGGCCACCTGACAGTTTCAGACCCTGCGCTGTCTTCATTTCAATAACCTCCAGCAAAGCCTGTTCAATCAAATGGATGAGCTCTGAATGAAGCAGAGGTCATTCTGTTCATTCAGTCTGTCCTGTCACACCTCATTGGTTTTCCTTAGGTAGGCTACTTGGCATTGTGCACACACCCCGCTCACAGTTCACTTCTTGTGTTCTCTAGTTGTAAAGCTTTCAAGGTTTGACATGTTGAAAATGGATGTTGGTTTATAGCTGTGCTGTCAGTGCCTTTATTGTGATGTTGGGTGTAATGAAGCATACTGATTCTGTACTGAGTAGGTTTATCAGAGAGTACTCCTATGGGCAATGAGATACACTGTTATACTAAAGCGATAACTGCAGGGTGGCATAGAGTTTATGAGGAGACAAGTATTTCAATTAATAAAATCCAAGACGGAGGATTTTATACAAGCATGGGCGCCTGTTGTCTCTTAAGTACACGTGATGTGTCCTTCAGTTATAGTTAAGTGCTTTGGTTTCTCCTTGTCCTGTTTTAATATGTAGAACTGAATGTGTCTTTTGGTTCAGGCTGCTTTTGCTGTGCTGTCATTGGGACCATTTGTGCCGGTTGTTTGTGAGACTGGATTGTGTTTTAAAATACTCTCTACTGCACTGTGCCTAGTATTTATCACCTGCTCTCCAAAAATGCATGGTTGACTTTTCTGCTTTTCTGATGACACAGCCTCGGTTGTTTTCTCATAGTTCTGGTGCTGTGCAGATAAGTGCCTTCCTGCATAGTTTGCATTTTACTATAAATCATTATTTTCCACCTGTCCTAATTGTATGATGTGCTGTTGAATAGTCCAGTTAAAGGAGTAATATGATAATAAATGGAATTAATACAGAAATATTATTAGGAATATGTAAAACTGGTGTAATAACAAAGTGTGATAACTGCGTCATTGACCTTGCACAGTATTATAGATTCCGGGGAGGTTTAAAGTCTATTGAAGCAGTAATAAAGCCTTTGTTTACTTAAGTACATTAGCATCTTAATATTAAAATATTTAAGACATCTGTATTTTCACTTCGATACAATTGCTTCCTATGCAGCAGGCATTAGGACCCCACACAGTCCTTTGGTACTAATACCAGCTTCCAGAAAGAATGAGAACTTGGTGTGGGGGCTTTGAATTTGATAGGTATCTGTGAGCAGCTACAGGGTCTGAAGAAATCCAGAGGAGTTCTAGTTAACACCTGCTTGGGATTTCTCAGCTCTTACTAGACATTGCCTTGTGTTGACTTCTCAGACCTTCATCAGCGCAGAGGTACTTAAACTGTATGGCTTGAGGAAGGACCAGCACCAAAAAACAGACTGGCAGAAGATGCTGAAGTTTGGGAGGAAGAAGCGGGACCGCGTGGATCACATCCTGGTAGGTGAAGAGGGCACTGCTGCAGTGCTGTCTTTTTAATATAGAATTTTTAATAGTAGTTTTAACCAGAAAGACCACTCCTGATGACTTATTAGTTGAGTTCCAATGCAGGGGATATAGTGGAGTAGAAGCACCTCTATCCAAAATGCTCCTGCAGGGACACAAAGCAAGTTTATAATAATGAGTGTTCTGATACAGTACGGGGGAGCTAGCTGTATGCCACACTGTTCATTTAGAGAACTGCTTATCTAATTGGATTGAAACTTGGTAACTAGCAGCAGAATCAATCTAGGTTTGGTGACAATCCCTTCTCACTCTTTCTTTGAACTATCCCCCAGAATAACTGTTTTAGTAAATCTGTCTTCATTCCAGGAAGTTGTGCTGTGCAATTGGCAGTCAAAACGAGTTTAAACAGCTTGTGAAATAGTCAGTGTTTGTCATTTTACACTGGCAGTTCAATGCACCCAGAGCAAATAGGACTAGCGGGAAATGTGCTGGAGATTATGTGTGTGTGTGTGTGTGTCTATATATATATATATATATATATATATATATATATATATATATATATATATATACATACAGCTCTGGAAAAAATTAAGAGACCACTGCAAAATTATCAGTTTCTCTGGTTTTACTATTTATAGGTATGTGTTTGGGTAAAATGAACATTTTTGTTTTATTCTATAAACTACTGACAACATTTCTCCCAAATTCCAAATAAATTTTTTTTCATTTAGAGCATTTATTTGCAGAAAATGACAACTGGTCAAAATAACAAAAAAGATGCAGTGTTGTCAGACCTCGAATAATGCAAAGAAAATAAGTTCATATTCATTTTTAAACAACACAATACTAATGTTTTAACTTAGGAAGAGTTCAGAAATCAATATTTGGTGGAATAACCCTGATTTTCAAGCACAGCTTTCATGCGTCTTGGCATGCTCTCCACCAGTCTTTCACATTGATGTTGGGTGACTTTATGCCACTCCTGGCGCAAAAATTCAAGCAGCTCGGCTTTGTTTGATGGCTTGTGACCATCCATCTTCCTCTTGATCACATTCCAGAGGTTTTCAATGGGGTTCAGGTCTGGAGATTGGGCTGGCCATGACAGGGTCTTGATCTGGTGGTCCTCCATCCACACCTTGATTGACCTGGCAGTTTTCTTCCAGGACAACCTTGTACTTGTTCCAGCTTTGCTGAAGCACCCCCAGATCATCCCCGATCCTCCACCACATTTCACAGTGGGTGCGAGACACTGTGGCTTCTAGGCCTCTCCAGGTCTCCGTCTAACCATTAGACGACCAGGTGTTGGGCAAAGCTGAAAATTGGACTCATCCTGGGGGTGCTTCAGCAAGGCTGGAATCGGGCAGATTTGTCTTTGTGAAGGACGCATGAATCAAGCCAAGTACAAGGTTGTCCTGGAAGAAAACTTGCTTCCTTCTGCTCTGACAATGTTCCCCAACTCTGAGGATTAGTTTTTCCAGCAGGACAATGCTCCATGCCACACAGCCAGGTCAATCAAGGTGTGGATGGAGGACCACCAGATCAAGACCCTGTCATGGCCAGCCCAATCTCCAGACCTGAACCCCATTGAAAACCTCTGGAATGTGATCAAGATTTTTCTTAATAGTTTCCAGAGCTGTATATATAGATACACACACACACACACATATTTCGGCTATTTAAAATGTACCCTTTTGTAGGTTGGAGGAAACATTAAAAGAACAGTTGTCCTTTATATTCCAAGACTTCTAGTTCGTGTTTTAAGTGTAGAGTGAGTGTGGTGTGTATAGCAGAAGCACTTGTACGCACTACAAATCTTGGTATGATTGAGCTGAGTTTGCATTTGGACTAATATTTGTAACATTACATTACTGAAAATACTCATGTAGATTAAAGCACAACAGAAAGCTTTTGGGGTCACTCATTTGTAAAATGCCACTGGAGAAAACTACTAACAACTACTTCAAATGCAAGCTGGAAGTGATTATCCCCGCTACACCCATACATATGTAACACTTTTTTCCATATACCTAGCAAACCTGTAATCCAGTTGTCATGTAACTTGGCATTAACATTTTTTAGCATACGTTAGAGTATCAGATTCTGGGGACACAGGGAGTGTCTGTCGGTACCATCTTATCAAGTTTTGATTAAACAGGGCCCCGTGTTTAGAGTAGATTTGGTTCATGTCTAATTGTAGTGTGGTGTGCGTGTGTCTCTGCAGGTCCAGGAGCTGCATGAGGAGGAGTCTCAGTGGGTGAACTACGATGAAGACGAGCTCTTTGTGAAGATGCAGCTGGCAGACGGAATATTCGATGCCTTACTCAAAGACACAGCCGAGGTCCTGAACCAAATCCAGGACAAGAAGGCTAAACTGGTACCATCGTGACCCTCTCTACCCCATCCTTGCTGTACCACACACCTGAGGTGCCAATAAACCTAATGCCTTGAGCCACCTAGTACTTCCCCTTGTCTCTTCACCTGTCCTGGGAATACCTCTAGTAGAAGATATCTTTCTTTACCGACTGTGAAAAATCCAAAGGGCTAGCTAAATGCTAAGCATCAACTCCCTTCTACATGTGTAACGATCGTTCTTGCATCCTTGGTACGTCCACCAGTGAAAATCCTACAAGACTTGTATACCTTATCCAACTGACTTGAATTCTCTACAACACTGGTTACTACTGATGGTACAAAGATGCATGGCTGGCCATAGTTAGAAGCCATCATCAGGGTAAAGCAACAATGAACAAACAAATGAAGTGTCTTGTGGCTGGCCAGATGTTTTCTAGTTGCCACTCCTTGCACAAATCCCTAAGGCACTTGCATGTGAAAGTCAGTTGTGCCAAGGTGCCCAGTCTTCGGGCGGGGGGGGGGAATTGGGATTGGCGCAATGTCCTGTATGGGGAGCCATGTTGTGGACTGGGTCTCTGACTGAACAATAAAGATCAGATCCCTAGAAATGGGTCGCTTAAAAGTTTTGCACGAAACGTTTAGGACAAAATTATTTTATTCTGCACAGAAGACTTGAGAAAAAGAATAGAAAAAAAATTGATAGGAAATAGTGAGTTTGAAATGCTGTATCCTTATATAATTGTTAATTTATTTAAGAGAAAAAAAAAATCAAATTTTTGTAATTGTTTATTTTTTGTATTACCCTAGTTTTGGTGGTAATGTCCAGTGTCTTTAGTTAAAATATTGTACCTGAAACAGTTTTGCAAACCTAAATCTGCATACAAGGTGAAGCAGGAGATATGAACCTCTGTATTTTAAGTCTGGCATGCTTTCAGTATAAATGCAGGTATTTCAATTATAAAATGTCTATACTTTCATTTCCCTGATTAACATTGCATATATGAAGATTACCATTATTTGAAATATCCAGCTCGTCTCTTTTTAGGCACAAAAGATTACATTAATAGTTGTGTATATGTAGTTATGATTTCCATGATAGAGCTGGTTTGTAGAAGTGATCAAGTCTTTAAAATCCAATTCCGACTTCTTAGCATAAGCCATATTTCATTGGTCCCGTTTTCATTGTTTCCAAAAGCCTTTGGTTCTTTGCCTATATTCTTGTTTTAAATCGGGATATACAGATTTTGCAGTGCTATGAAATTTGCTGTAGGTACAAGAAATTGGAAGCAACTTTTACAGTTGTATTTGAAATAGAACGGCCTAAGTATGGATTTTAAAACCATTGCACTCCTTTTAACCATGGTTCAAAGAGAATCCACTGCAAAAGAATTTGAAAATCAAAAACCCTGGCAGAGTCTGAGCTCGGTTTTCATGATGTACATAATGTAAACCCTTCCCTTTGTTATTGGCCTCATGGACAACAATGGTGAGCTCAAACCCTTAAGAAATGATCTAATCCTTTAAATCTTGCCATTCCTTTACCAAAATGTAAGCCAAGCTTTTGTACTGAAAAGAATAGGATGTGCAATCGGGACTCCAATGCAGCCTTTAGAAGTGTTTTAAAATAACTTCTGGAACCTGTTGCACTATTTTAGGATGATATTATTATTATTATTATTATTATTATTATTATTATTATTATTATTATTATTGTGGATCTGTTATGTGCCTGTGATTTTTATCTGCATTTGTTAATCTAGGTCACATAGTTCACACGCAAGCTTGTTTTTTTAAATTTACTATATATGATTAAATTAAGATTATAGTACTGTCGGCAGCGCATCCATTTGCCTTTCCAAGTCGAGTTTCAGCCTCATGAGGTCACTTCAGTAGACACTACACATGGGGTCGCCGCCTGGCTCCATAATCTCAGGACACTAACAGGTCAGGTTTTTACCTCGCCTCTAAACCACAAGTGAACCGATTTTAATCAACAAGTGAGTGAATTGCATGAGTGGCTTAAGCAAATTTATTTAATTGTTTCGTTGTGCTGGCGATTCTGTCCCGAGAGCATCATCAGGGTAAAGCAACAATGAACAAACAAATGAAGTGTCTTGTGGCTGGCCAGATGTTTTCTAGTTGCCACTCCTTGCACAAATCCCTAAGGCACTTGCATGTGAAAGTCAGTCGTGCCAAGGTGCCCAGTCTTCGGGCGGGGGGGGGAATTGGGATTGGCGCAATGTCCTGTATGGGGAGCCATGTTGTGGACTGGGTCTCTGACTGAACAATAAAGATCAGATTCCTTAACACACCACAGTTGTAAAAACTTGCTGTAGACATTTAGCAACAGTTCCCACAATTCACACTCACTTTACAAGCTGAATAAAATCAATTAATTTGCGGTTTAGAGGCGAACTGGCCTGTCTTGGTGTCCCAAGATTATTGTGCCAAGTGGCAACCCTAACTATACCCTTGAGACTTGTGGCATTCCCTCGAACAGTATAGCATTAGTAATTAACATAAACTCAGAAAACGCCATTATAACACTGTACAAAAGTTCCTCAGATTTTAAAGCCCTACGTTTACAGTCAATTTAATAGGCATCAAAACAAACAAATCTTAGTGCTGTACGCAAGGCGTACAAGGTTTTTTGTTATTAGTTCAATCCATATCCAGTCATTGTTGACACAAGACTTTCAGTCAATGGCTATAGCAAGTAAGGAGTTTGTTCTTAATACTACATACCGTTAAGGTAATGTTTAATGAAAACAAGCACTAAGAATGGCTGGCCTGGTGATAATTCAAGGAGTGCTGACCACATCTTATTTGGACTAGCAACATTATCACTTTTAAAGTTGCTATTACTTCCTGTTACTGAATTCCTGTGGCATTGGTCCAAATTATTGATGGCACAGACTCTCCAGCAATCAAAGAATCATCATAACAGAAGGATAGACCGATATTTTCGTTCTTGATCGGCATTCCTTTGGGTTTCGCTGCTGGTGATGTTAGTACTTTGATAACGGGGCTGGCAAGCAGGTCTATTGTCCCATTGCTGGATTTTTGGTATTCAATTTTCTGTTAGCATACATAACTTTGTCAAAGAAAAGGTTTAAATGTAATTTTTTGTAGTGGTCAAAATTCAAGGAGAGAAATTGTGAGAAAGATCAGTGTCACACTAATGAAAGTGTGTTTAAAAGTCTTGGTTACCCTTTACCATCCTAAAATGATATAAACCAAATTAAGTAGTCATCACTTTGAGCATTTCATTCACAGCTAGGTAAATACCACCACCCAATATAGGTTATACATGGAAAGACTTGTCACTGTAATTCTGGTATTGTTTCAGTAGGGGGCAGGCTGTGGGGCAAAGCCAATATAGCGCCACCTAGTGAAGCAAAATGGCATTAAAAATAAATAAATGTCAGGCCAGCCACAAATGGTTAGATACATTTTTTAAAATTCCTAGTTTAGGTTAACTGCCATTCAAAGCGTTCTGGTATTGTAATGACAATAATGTACTGTGAGCGACGCAGATATACTTGAAGACTTGTGTACTGTGTATAGAGTGTAAATATACTGGCTCTGGTCTCCTAATTCATACGTCCCAGTTAGTAATTAACCTGTAATACTGTGTTAAAATAACTCGGTTCCTTTCTCTCTGTGTGTGTGTGTGTGTGTATATATATATATATATATATATATATATATATATATATATATATATATATATATATATATATATATATATATATATATATATATATATATAAACTAAGATGAACTTTAGAATGTAAATAAACGTTTAATGATTTCTAAATGAAGAAAATGTGTAGACTTCATTTTTATAATGGCTTATTTTTCAATGTTATGTTTTTCTTTTGTTATTCATTCATAACTGTTGGGCACTTGGGAAAGTTGTGACCAATTAGTTTGAAAGGCCATGTGGGGGTGACAGAAAATCTATGTGGAATTCCACTGCAGTTGCTAAAGTAATATGTGGGATTGTCATCTCTGAAATTGAAAACTGTTTTCTGGTTAATGGCATTTAACTTCTACAACATGCAGGTCTACAGAGTAAAATTTCACTCATTAAATACAATCATTCACTATTACATTTTGTTTAGTGATGGAACAAGTTTTTTTTCATGTTCGATTTATTCTTTCAAAATCTAAATACATTTTTCATTTTGAATTGCCTGTAAAACAGAAACCTAATTCATACCATGTTAATAAACCCAGCACCCCATCATATTACCTATTGAAGAAATGAGAGAAACACTCTTCTGTACAGTGGAATGCGTTCTTTAGTTCAGTCATTTTTGCATTGGTTTCCTTTGCAAGATCTGGTTTTGATTTATAAATTCTGTTTTGTAAATGGGTATGAACATGTTCATTGTTGCTATTGAAAATGTTTCAAGTAGTGTTTGTTCAAATATTCAAACAAATGTCCCACAACCTTTACCTTACCTAGAAGTTTGATTATACTCTTTACACCAGTGCCTTACTGTGATTTTTGAAATCTAGTTTTTTACTAGTTTTATAGGGAGAGGCACACATTTTACACTGAACACATAATTAGGCTTGCTACTAATCAATTTTTATTTTTTGCCAAATCGGTGACTAATATTGACGTTTATTTTTTAAAGAATTTACCTTTTTTTCCCCCCCAATTCAAGCAGAGAATGGGTGAAATCAACCTTTATACTTAAAAAAAAAAAAAAAAAAAAAAAAAAAAACACCACGGCGGACTGTTTATGCCACTGCGAAGCCCCTTTATTATTCAGAATGCAACAAAACTATGGTCACCAATATTCTAATAGAACAACATTCAAACTGAAATGACGTTTGGTCAATATGCCTTGTATAGATAAAGATCCTACACAATTAAAAAAAAATTCTCAAACCGCAGAAAATGCAGCAAACGTTTATTACACAGACTTTTATAGCATACATTTACTAGTAAAAAATATACACAGAACAAACAGATAGTTGAACAGGACTAACTTGCACTTGTTATTCGGAGTTTGATCTTCCTCCCTCTCACAGCTGGACTCAGATACCATGTTTCCACGACACCTCTCTCAACTAGTAGCATTGAGCAGAATCTCTTCAAAACAGACCAATCAATCTTTATTTTATATAGCACCTTTCATTATTATCATTATTTATTTCTTAGCAGACGCCCTTATCCAGGGCGACTTACAATTGCTACAAGATATCACATTATACATTATTTCACATTATACAGATATCACATTATTTTACATACAATTACCCGTTTATACAGTTGGGTTTTTACTGGAGCAATCTAGGTAAAGTACCTTGCTCAAGGGTACAACAGCAGTGTCCCCCACTGGGGATTGAACCCACAACCCTCCGGTCAAGAGTCCAGAGCCCTAACCACTACTCCACACTGCTGCCTTTCATAGTGGACAACCATCACAAAGAGCTTTGCAAAATGCAGTAACAAGAAAATCCATAATACTTTAAATACAGAGAAATGCATAATACATGCTATACAGTAAAAAATGCATAATACATTAAATACAATGGATATATGATAGTAGCATAATACATGAAATAGTAGCAGCAGCTAATAGCAGATTTCAGGCTTAAAGAGCATGGAAAGCAAGAGAGAACACCAAGGCTTTGTACGCATTAAATCATGATGGAAACCAGCACCGGATTCTTGTTTTTTTTTCATGCATTTTCACCAAGCAAGCTTCCATTGTACTTTTTAAAGACAGTTTCTGAGTGCTAGCCCTCATATTGTTATGACCTTGTTGTGATTGCATGTGTTCAACCATTCTGTTTGCCTTCGTGGTGACTTTTTTGCTTTGCAGTTACAGATCAGTTTACACACCAGGATATTTTCTTCATCTCCTGTCCCATGTTTCTTTACAGTTTTCACTTCAAAGTCGGTATTCTGCACCATACTCATTTAGTGTTTTCCTCTTGCACCACATTTTTAAATCTAGCAAGTAACTGTCACAGTATATATAGAAAAAGCTTACCTACACCTTACCTGCTAATTTCAAAGTCTGCGCATTGAATGACAGACTGGCAAATGTAGGTGCTGGTCTGATGATTGACAGGCATTTAAACGAATGAGCGCATTCTAGCGCTACTTCAGGCAATGAGATCTGTCAGAACAGGGTGAAATGACAGTACTAACAGACCACTGAGTTGACTGACAGTGACGCCTAGCCATTCAGAGTGGAAAGGAGACGGGACCAACAGCAAGTACAAAAACTGCACAAACTAGAGATGATTTCTAAATGATTATTTTTGGTAAGAAAATAAAAAAATAGTGAGTGGATATACAGTGCCTTGCAAAAGTATTCAGACCCCTGACCAATTCTCTCATATTACTGAATTACAAATGGTACATTGAAATTTCGTTCTGTTTGGTATTTTATTTTAAAACACAAACTCAAAATCAATTATTGTAAGGTGACATTGGTTTTATGTTGGGAAATATTTTTAAGAAAAATAAAAAACTGAAATATCTTGCTTGCATAAGTATTCAACCCCCACACATTAATATTTGGTAGAGCCACCTTTCGCTGCAATAACAGCTTTAAGTCTTTTGGGGTAAGTATGTACCAGCTTTGCACACAGTGTCAGAGTGATTTTGGCCCATTCTCTTGGCAGATTTGCTCCAGGTTGGTTGGACAACGCTTGTGGACCGCAATTTTCAAATAGTGCCACAGATTCTCAATGGGATTGAGATCAGGACTTTGACTGGGCCACTGTAGGACATTCACCTTTTTGTTCTTGAGCCACTCCAATGTTGCTTTGGCCTTGTGCTTGGGATCATTGTCCTGCTGAAAGGTGATTTTCCTCCCAAGCTTCAGTTTTTTAGCAGACTTTTAGCTGAGGTTCTCTTGCAGTACTTCCCTGTATTTTGCTCCATCAATTCTTCCTTCAATTTTAACAAGATGCCCAGTCCCTGCTGATGAGAAGCATCCCCACAGCATGATGCTGCCACCACCATACTTCACTGTAGGGATGGTGTGTCTTGAGGCATGGGCAGTGTTAGGTTTGCGCCACACATAGCGCTTTGAGTTTTGGCCAAAAAGCTCTATCTTGGTCTCATCTGACCACAAAACCTTTTCCCAGATCACAGCAGTATCAACTTAAACTTTATAAAACATTAACAACTATTTCCATTTACAACATTGGGTGCTTTCAGATGGTACTTTTTGAGTAACGGCTTCTTTCTTGCCACCCTCCCATACAGGCCAGTGTTATGCAGAGCTCTTGATATGGTTGACTGGTGCACCATTACTCCACTCCCAGCCACTGAACTCTGTAGCTCCTTCAAAGTGATTGTTGGCCTCTCTGTGGCTTCTCTCACAAGTCTCCTTCTTGTTTGAGCCCTGAGTTTTGAGGGACGGCCTTTTCTTGGCAGTGCCTGGGTGGTGTGATGCAGCTTCCACTTCCTGATTATTGATCCAACTGTGCTCACTGGGATATCCAAACACTTGGATATTATTTTGTACCCTTTCCCTAATCTATGCATTTGTATTACTTTAACTTCTGTAGAATGCTCTTTGGTCTTCATTTTCCTTCAGATTCACAGCCTGACCAATGATCCTTCAACAGTGGGGTTTTTATCCAGAAAATGTGACTGCAACTTTAATGGTTCACAGGTGGAGGCCAATGGTAAGGTAATTGTGTCCTCGTTAGGGCAATTTCTTTCATCGGTGTAAACTGGGAGCTTCCACAGCACAGGGGTTGAATACTTATGCAAGCAAGATATTTCAGTTTTTTATTTTTCTTAAAAATATTTCCCAACATAAAACCAATGTCACCTTACAATAATTGATTTTGAGTTTCAGTGTTTTAAAATAAAATATCAAACAGAACAAAATTTCAATGTACCATTTATAATTCAGTAATATGAGAGAATTGGTCAGGGGTCTGAATACTTTTGCAATGCACTGTACCTTGCCACGATTATGCTGCTACAGTACTGAAGAAGATAGTGTGGTGTGGTAAGATGAGGCTAAGTGCTCTACAGCAAACAAGCCTGGCTCTCTTGGGCAATGCTTAAGATGCTCGTTTGGGTAATGTCTCAAAGTTACACACTTCATATTTACAGCGGCATACAAACTCAGTGCCTACCACATGTGAGAGAAAGGTCGGTGTGACAGTGTGTTTTTCACAATAATACTAATATCTAGTTAATACTGTAGTTGAAAAAAGCACAAGCCCACCTTTAGGCAATTCTGCTGATGTACTGTCGATGTGTCAGATTCATTTCCCAGTAAACCAGTCAGCGTTTTCAGCTCCTGCTATGAATCAGTGATGTTGTTGGCAGCAGCAGTGGCCGCGTGATGTCAGCGTTTCACCTTGATGAGGTGGCAGGAGGGAGAGAGGAGCTAGTGTGTCACTCTGCTGTCAGAGTCTGCACTCTGATAGAAATACAGCTGTCACCACTTAGGAGTTATAACTGCATTGAGTACTGGAGTGGCTAGTGAAACAGGAGAGACCACACATATTCAAATGGGATTTCTATTGCATAAATCATATAGAGAAAATAAATGACTTATTTAATAAAAATCCTGTTAAAATTTCACATAGTTTGGAAAAGGCCTGTATATTTACCGAAATGTACTTGCCTACTTGACACAATTATTTTTTTCCATTTGTATAGAATCCTACAGTATGTAGGCCCACTTGTCATTTTTATTGCTTTGCATCATTTTTTTATGCAAGCTCCATCTTTAAACAACTTCAGTCTGATGGTTAGCATCATGAGATGTGGTAAATATTAAAATATTTTATTATTTAAAGATGGCACTCGCATTAGAGAGAGCAAAACAAGATGAGAGAGAGAGTTTGGACTGAGTCAGGTAGAGGAACCAGGGAGAGCAGAACAAGATGAGAGAGAGCTTGGACTGAGTCAGGGAGAGAAACCAGAGCGCCGAACAAGATGAGAGAGAGCTTGGACTGAGTCAGGGAGAGAAACCAGGGAGAGCAGAACAAGATGAGAGAGAGAGCTTGGACTGAGTCAGGGAGAGAAACCAGAGCGCCGAACAAGATGAGAGAGAGCTTGGACTGAGTCAGGGAGAGAAACCAGAGCGCCGAACAAGATGAGAGAGAGCTTGGACTGAGTCAGGGAGAGAAACCAGGGAGAGCAGAACAAGATGAGAGAAACCAGGGAGAGCAGAACAAGATGAGAGAGAGCTTGGACTGAGTCAGGGAGAGAAACCAGGGAGAGCAGAACAAGATGAGAGAGAGCTTGGACTGAGTCAGGGAGAGAAACCAGGGAGAGCAGAACAAGATGAGAGAGAGCTTGGACTGAGTCAGGGAGAGAAACCAGGGAGAGCAGAACAAGATGAGAGAAACCAGGGAGAGCAGAACAAGATGAGAGAGAGAGCTTGGACTGAGTCCACAGAAAACTGTTGATTCGTCAACGAAACCACTCCAGGGTTTGTGTGCTGTGGTGCTGTGCTGTGCAGATGTATTGGTGCTCCAGGTTTTGTGTGCTGTGATGCTGTGCTGTGCAGGTGTATTGGTGCTCCAGGGTTTGTGTGCTGTGGTGCTGTGCTGTGCAGATGCTCCAGGGTTTGTGTGCTGTGATGCTGTGCTGTGCAGATGTATTGGTGCTCCAGGGTTTGTGTGCTGTGGTGCTGTGCTGTGCAGATGTATTGCAGATGTTTTCAGATGGAAATTGTTTGATAGAACATGCTATTTTTTTAAGTGCACATTTGAGACCTATGGTTTGTTAGTTTGAATGCATCAGCAGTGCAATCCTGTCAGTGCTGTGCTCTACAGTATGGGAACAGGCTGGCGGTTCAGTGACTTCCTTGTTCCAAGGAATGATCTCAGACAAAGCTCCCTGCTGCCCTCGCCTTGACAGGCACTGCTGAGCAGGGAGACAAATCTATTCTCTTACCTCTTTTTAGCACTTATTAGCACTAGCCCTTATAAAAGAACCGCACCCACTCGGGTTCGTTGCACCTTTAAAAACCGACCCAAGACACAGAAATTGATTTTTTTCCGCGCTAACGCGCTATTTTTAATAAACACAATTAAATAAACAAAATAAACACCTAGCTCCTTCGGAGCGCTAACTAAACTTCCGGGAACACCCTGACTACAAGTGGGATAGCTAAGCCGTTTCCCCACCAAACAAAACACACACAGGTTTTCACTTCAAAAGGTTTCACACTACCTTTTTCCTTTTTTTTCGCCTGCACGCACTTGCAAGCGGGTTCTCCACACAGCAGCGAATACACTGGCTGCTTTATTTTTATACCTGGCAGCAGGCCTTAATTTGCAATAACAAGGCCAACTGCCAGAACAATTAACAAATGATAATTAACCAAATTAATAAAATAATTAAACGAAACAAAATGTGCCTACGCACATGTTTTTCTGCAGGGAGGATTTAACCCCCTCCCTGCTGTCTTACACCCTCTTTTAAAGAATGTGTCATTTTAACTACACCCAGTATATACATAATTACAGTATATATAAACTGGGTGTAGCTCAAATGACACATCCTATCCCAAGCATGTGATGCCTAATCGTATTTCAGTAGAAATCTTTACAAACTACATAACCTCAAAAAGAAAACAAGGATATGCTGTAACAGTAGCCGGACGCAGCAAGCTGGAATCAGCACAATACTGAGAAACTCTGCATGTGCAGAGTCTTCACCCAGTCCCATTTACAAAATCAAAAGCAGCACTTCTACAAGGGTGTGAATGAGTTCTGTAGGAATCGAGGCTCTCCTTGTATTTGACACTCTTCCCGGAGCTCCTATACAGCAGAGCTTGCAGACAGCAGACCTGTGACCTCCTGCTGCTGCATGTAGTATCCAGGAGCATGCATGTAACCGTTAGGATTCACAAGGTCTTGTTATTCAAGTTATTTATCAGGATTAGCACCTCATCCCAACAACAATCAAATATGCATGACCAAAGAAGTTCGGATTCAGAAACTAAACCTTTAAAACGATATAGATCTAGAGATCTAGTTCTGCAGTTCTTCCAAGCATATGAATCTGTGTAAGCTAATTCTAGTGAAGAGTCAGAGAACCCCTGCGTCTGTGGCCTAGGTTTGCATTCACCTGGGCATATATCAAGTAAGAAGCAGTACAGTAAGACATATTACCAGTTTAACATCATCTTCAGAAAACCTACATGACACCCTATGTGCACAATAGGCCAGTTTAAACCGTGCATGATAACCCAATAATGTGTCTCAAAATCAACACCTATCACATAGTGGGCTAACCTGTTGTAATGTTTATTTAAGTTTCGTTTCAGTTTAATTTGCACCAATATAAACAGGATCTCCAGAATATATTTGTTTGGCAATATACACTACAGCTCAGACTTATTGGAACATGCTGTTTGAATACAGGTTTGGTCGAGGGCCTGTACAGTATATTTCAGTGTGTTTGCATAGAAAGAGAAATCTGTTTACCATTCAGCAATCCACACACCACCTCATTTACTGGCCCACGTGAAAAGCACTGTTACTGGGAAAGTAAATATCTCAGTTTAACAGTCAAACTAATAAATGGGACTCTTAGGCGCCGATGAGGACCCAAGAGGATAATATAACTCGATAACCAAAAATCGTGCCAATAACATTGATTTATAGTAGCGCAAAACAAAAGCAATCACACCTCATTCTGGATAGGAATTAATAAAACAGACTCATAGGTTTTCCACCCCACAAGAAGATAATACTGTATGACTATATTGACTATTCATTTAGTAATTTCAAAATTATTATTTAAAAGGCAATGAAAAACATCAGTTTATGAGTAAAGGCAACTGTAAAGGAAACTGATCATTGTAAATGCAGTAATGTGAGTAATAAACTGACTCCATTGTGATTTAGCAGTTGGTTCAAACAATTTAACAACAATGCTGGATTGTAAATAAATATGGAAAACAGAAATAGGAAAACAGGTTTTTTATGCTGGGTTGTTTTTTGGATGATGATGGTAATAATAATAATAATAATAATAATAATAATAGCATCAGTATCAAAATATAATATAATATAATATAATATAATATAATATAATATTATTATTATTATTATTATTATTATTATTATTATTATTTATTTCTTAGCTGACGCCCTTATCCAGGGCGACTTACAATTGTTACAAGATATCACATTATTTTTACATACAATTACCCATTTATACAGTTGGGTTATTACTGGAGCAATCTAGGTAAAGTACCTTGCTCAAGGGTACAATAATAAACAATAATATAATACCCTCCTGCATTACACTTCATACAATACCCTCCTGCATTACACAGGCACCAGAACTGGAGGCCAAACCAAACTCATTCAAAGAGTGGTAAACATGGAATCATGTTTACCCCCCCCACCCACAGTAACAAGGAGAAGTGAAGAGCTGGCTACTCAAGTCAAGGTGCTTGGATATTGAGCACCTTGGAGCTACCGTGAAATCATGTATCATACGACAAGGTTTAAGCCTTTGTACCTCAACATACGAAAGCACCCTGTTTTTACTGTAGTACCCAACTGGCCTGTCCTGTATACCTGCAAAGCACCATACTCACAACTCAAATAACTATACATTTAGGAAATACAATCTTTCCTTGTGTCTAAAACGCGGTTACTTCCAGATGCCATCTTTGTGAAAGTCACATGGTCTATAAACTCACACATTCTATTACACCTGGAGTGGATTCAAACAACAATACACTGGTGTTGTCCAATAACAGATTCATTCCTCCCATCATTATATATATGCGTTGGAGGGGTCAAACTTGGGCTACTTTGTGTATGATATATCATAAGGTAGTCCTTTTTGGGTTAAAGCTGTGGACTATGTCACACAGTCATGTTCAACTTGATACTGCAATGTAATTCTAGGGGCTACATTCTTCTTTGGCTTTCCAGTTTGTTTCTATTCTCTACAGGTAGTTTCAGCAGAGGTATCCGAGTTCCCTCCCTCTCCGAATCCTTCTTCATCGTGTCTCTTACAGGCATGCTCCTGGATACTACATGCAGCAGCAGGAGGTCACAGGTCTGCTGTCTGCAAGCTCTGCTGTATAGGAGCTCCGGGAAGAGTGTCAAATACAAGGAGAGCCTCGATCCCTACAGAACTCATTCACACCCTTGTAGAAGTGCTGCTTTTGATTTTGTAAATGGGACTGGGTGAAGACTCTGCACATGCAGAGTTTCTCAGTATTGTGCTGATTCCAGCTTGCTGCGTCCGGCTACTGTTACAGCATATCCTTGTTTTCTTGTTGAGGTTATGTAGTTTGTAAAGATTTCTATTGAAATACGATTAGGCATCACATGCTTGGCATAGGATGTGTCATTTTAGCTACACCAAGTTCATATATATACTGTAATTATGTATATACTGGGTGTAGTTAAAATGACACATTCTTTAAAAGAGGGCTAGTGCTAATAAGTGCTAAAAAGAGGTAAAATAATAGATTTGTCTCCCTGCACAGCAGTGCCTGTCAAGAGGAGGGCAGCAGGGAGCTTTGTCTGAGATCATTCCTTGAAACAAGGAAGACACTGAACTGCCAGCCTGTTCCCATACTGTAGAGCACAGCACTGACAGGATTGCACTGCTGATGCATTCAAACTAACTAACCCAGCCTCCCACCCTGACAGAAACAAAGGTAGTCATTTCTGACAGAGAAGCAACTTAGATTTTGTCTGAGTTATATTGTGACACTACAGTAATCTGAGCAAAACACAAAATATGACATAATGATTCTTATTTAAAAAGCGGTCATACAAATGTACTCTTTATTTTGAATATTAAATATACAGTAATACAGTGAGTAGATGTCAAAATGAATTATTGATCCCCGTGGCTCAATTAAGCATTCATTGATTAATCAGCGAGTATGTCAATTCAATTTTTAATAAGTTTGTTTACAGCGATTACACAATGTCTGTATCGTTTTATAATGGACTGGGTAGACCTGATCAATCCTGGTCTTTCCAGTTTGCAAGCAACATAAACACGACTAAATTCACATTATAATACATCTAAAGTTGTACAAAATGTTGGCTGTATCATTTTTACAAGTTCATATTGTTCTGAAAGCCCTTCAATGTCTGTGACAGCTTTCCTGTGATTAAACAAAACAATCAGGCTCAACCGACCAATTGCTACGAACTTGAGAAGGTAACCTTTAGTTCTGCACTAAGCTGACCACGACAGTAGCTAGTTCTGCTGATCATTTTAGTACCAACTGCAATGAAAACATAGTGATCCCCCAGCTTTAGTACAGGGTCAGGGTAAACGCGGTTGAGGATCTCCTTCAGGCTTCACATTCTTACACAGAGCCCGTCTATCTGGCCGTGGAGGAGATATTGCTTTGATTATGGGCAGAGAGTATAGCATTAAAAAAGAAAACAGCAATACTTATTCCTCCTTTGAACATTTGTCTTTTTCTATTAATATTAAACCATGTTTGTAATTGCAATTATTTATCATCTTCCAAAACCAAAGTCTCTTTTTCTGACTGAAATTGTTGATTTTCTATCAACTATGGCTATTTCACATGATAGGGTCATTGTGCTGCTAGATGACTTTTAATATCCATGTCAACACTAACTCAGATCCATTGTCCCGTGAATTTAAGCAGCTATTAGACTCTCTTGGTTTTAATCAGCTTATAACCGGCCCAACTTGCATTCACTGACATACGTTGTTATTTCTCATGGCATGAATAGTCAGAACTTGTCTATTTTAGACCCAACTTTTTCAGTCATTCTATCATTCTTTTCAATATAGCTTTAACTAGTACTATTAAAAAAAACTCACTTTCCATTGTCCAGACTAGGCTAATAAATTAGTCATCTATTATTAAGATCTCTGAAGCTCTTTATGCTTCACCACTAAATCAGTCTGGAACCGTAGGTGACTTCTCTAATTCATACAATACAACATTGTCAAATATCATAGATTCCATTGCCCCTCTTAAAACCTGGGAAGTCGTCCTCAGAAGGTCTTCAGTCTTTCTCCTTGTTGAATCAGCTAGACTGACCAATTTAATTATGAAAATGAAATCCACTACTTGCACTCTAGACCCCAATCCAACTCAATTGCTAAAAGAAGTACTAACTGAAATCAACGGTTTTATGTTAACTGTTATAAATGGTTCCCCTCTTCTGGTACTGTTCCAAAATCTTTTAAGTTAGCTGTGGGGAATGCATTACTTAAAAAATCGACTTTAGACCTCCAAGTGCTCACTAACTATAGGCCAATTTCTCATTTGCCCTTTTTATCTAAGATCCTAGAACGGGGAGTACCAAACCAATTAAAATAATTTCTTGCCTTAAATAATATATGTGAGAAATGTCAGTCTGGTTTTCGCTCTGCCCATAGCATTGAGACAGCCCTTGTTAGGGCTGTGAATGATATTTTGTCTTTCTGTGATTCAGGCTCTTCCTGCATTCTTTTTCTTTTAGACTTATGTGCTGCTTTCGACATAACTGATCATACAATACTACTTGGACGTCTTGAAAGTGTAGTGGGATTGTCAGGGACAGCTTTATCATGGTTCCCATCTTTCTGACAGGTTACAGTTTGTTCAAAGTGGGAATGGAAAATCCACACAGTCTTAAGTTCTTTATGGGGTGCCACATGGCTCAGTCCTAGGACCAGTCCTTTTCTCACTGTATATGTTGCCTTTAGGTGATACTATGCGTGAACACATTTTCACTGTTATGCTGATGATATTCAGCTTTATTTATCTTTAAAACCAGAAACTTCATCAACGGTGGCAAAGCTAACTGTCTGTTTCAATACTAGTAAATGCTGGCTGTCTACAAATGATCTGTTAAATTCTGATAAAACAGAGGTGATGATATTGGGCTCTCCGCATCAACGCAATTTTATGAATCTCTCTGATTTTGATCTTGGGGACACTTCATCAGATCTGAAAGATGAAATGAGAAATCTGGGAGTTATTTTCGATCCTGCCCTTTCTTTTGAGCTCCATATTAGGAAAATTAATTTTCACTTAAAAAACAAAGCCAAACTTAGGCCTATTCTTTCACAGCCTGATGCTGAGAGGCTGATACATTTATTTCATCAAGGGTTGACTACTGCAACTCTCCTTCCCAAATGTGTTGTGTCTCGTCTGCAACTGGTTCAGAATACTGCAGCTAGAACTCAAACTAGAACAAGGAAGAGCGAACACATCACCCCTGTACTAGCCTCCTTGCACTGTTAGGTTCAGATGATTTAAAGATGTTTTTATTGACCTACAAGGCATTAAAAGGCTTAGCGCCAAATTACCTGCAGGAATTACTGAATCCATTTGTTCCATGTGGATCCCTTGGATCCCTTAGATCCCAGGATCTAGGTTTGCTTTGTGTCCCTGGGGTACACAGAAACAGCTTGGGAGGCAAAGCTTTTAGTTACACAGCGCTTAGGCTATGGAATTAAATACCATTATATGTTAGGGTGTTATAGGCATAAAACATTCTAATAATAGACGTATCCCCTCAACTCAACCAGCATGACAGTAAACATAGACACAATGAAGCGTTCTTACCTTTGTATACTGGTAAGTTAGTGATCAGCAGATGTGTCAGCCGCACGCAGAGCACAGCTTGTGGTTTTCACTAACTCTACTGCGCAGAATAAATTATTTTTTTCTACGTGTAAATGACGGGACTTCCTTCCTATGCATCGGGACGCTGGACATTTGCTATGAAATCGGGACTGTCCGGACCATATAGGGACTGTTGGCATGTATGGGCTCTGTCACTTGCCAGCTGACGAAACTTTATAGTTAAAGATTAATCAGTTCCTCTTTCGGCATCAGCACAGTAGCACCGAAACTAAACATGAACCGTTGGCGCTGTAAAAAGTAAAAGCACTCTCCTCTCCTCGGTAGGTCTGCGTGCTAAGTGTCCGCTGCCGCTGTGTTTACACAGCACCTTGCACAGTGTGTACACTATGTAGCCCGTTGGTGGGCCCCTCCTTTGTGGTGAGCTGACTGATAAATAAAAGTTCGAGAGCGCTCGCTGCAATCTCTTGTTCGCAGTGAACACACGAAGATGGCGCAGTGTAATTGCTCTACCACGTCTCTCGGTCTCAGCAACAAAAAATGCTGTGCTCTTCTCACAGCACCGGGACTGTGCTTCCTGACTATAACCACTTTCTTGCTGGTCTCCCCCCCGGTCGCCGAAGCTTGTCTGTACTCGCAGACCGACCAGGTCGTGGTCTTGAACTATGACAGTATCAACTCCCAGCTCATTAACTCTTCCAACGCTTGGCTGGTGGAGTTCTACGCGTCCTGGTGCGGGTACTGCAAACAGTTCGCCCCTGTGTGGAAAGATTTGGCTAGCAATATAACAGGTTTGTTGTTGTTATTATTATTATTATTATTATTATTATTATTATTATTATATTCCAATTTTTTAACATATTTTTTATTGAAACTGCTTGTGTTAAAAAAAGAATCATAAACTTGTACGTCGCTTTATATTAGTATAAAACCAATAATAGTGGCGTTATGAATGACTCCTGTCGTTTCAATTCTAAGGTGTTCTTGCAGTAATGATTGCATCACAGTTATTCTGCACAGTACCGTAGCGTTGCTGCTACTGCATGTATCGACCTGTTCCTATCCAGTTTTAAATAACTTTAGCATAACAGAAGTGTTAAAGGGACTAGGAGCTCTTAAAATAAACAGATCCCCTGGGCTGGATGAGATCCTCCCAATAGTACTCAAAGAAATGAAAGAAGTTATTTACAAACGGCTAACCAAGATCATGCAACAGTCTCTTGACACAGGGGTTGTACCGACAGACTGGAAAATTGCAAAACGTAATACCGATCCATAAAAAGGGAGACAAAACCGAACCAGGTAACTACAGTCCAATAAGCCTGACTTATATTATATGGAAACTTATGGAAACTATAATAAGATCCAAAATGGAAAATTACCTGTATGGTAACAATATCCTGGGAGACAGTCAGCATGGTTTTAGGAAAGGGAGATCATGTCTAACTAACCTGCTTGATTTTTCTGAGGATGCAACATCAACATGGTTTATTTAGATTTCCAGAAAGCTTTTGAAAAAGTCCTGCATGAAAGATTAATTCTCAAACTGAAGGCAGTAGGGATTCAAGGAAATGCATGCACATGGATTAGGGAGTGGTTAACATGTAGAAAACAGAAAGTACTGATTAGAGGAGAAACCTCAAAATGGAGCGAGGTAACCAGTGGAGTACCACAGGGATCAGTATTAGGTCCTCTGCTATTCCTAATCTACATTAATGATTTAGATTCTGGTATAGTAAGCAAACTTGTTAAATTTGCAGACGACACAAAAATAGGAGGAGTGGCAAACACTGTTGCAGCAGCAAAGGTCATTAAAAATGATCTAGACAGCATTCAGAACTGGGCAGACACATGGCAAATTAAATTTAATAGAGAAAATTGTAAAGTACTGCACGCAGGCAATAAAAATGTGCATTATAAATATCATATGGGAGATACTGAAATTGAAGAAGGAATCTATGAAAAAGACCTAGGAGTTTATGTTGACTCAGAAATGTATTCATCTAGACAATGTGGGGAAGCTATAAAAAAAAGGCCAACAAGATGCTCGGCTATATTGTGAGAAGTGTTGAATTTAAATCAAGGGAAGTAATGTTAAAACTTTACAATGCATTAGTAAGACCTCACCTAGTATATTGTGTTCAGTTCTGGTCACCTCGTTACAAAAAGGATATTGCTGCTCTAGAAAGAGTGCAAAGAAGAGCAACCAGAATTATCCTGGGTTTAAAAGGCATGTAGTATGCAGACAGGCTAAATAATTGAATCTATTCAGTCTTGAACAAAGAAGACTACGAGGTGATCTGATTCAAGCATTCAGAATCCTAAAAGGTAAAGACAATGTCGACCCAGGGGACTTTTTTGACCTGAAAAAAGAAACAAGGACCAGGGATCACAAGTGGAAATTAGATAAAGGGGCATTCAGAACAGAAAATAGGAGGCACTTTTTTACAGAGAGAATTGTGAGGGTCTGGAACCAACTCCCCAGTAATGTTGTTGAAGCTGACACCCTGGGATCCTTCAAGAAGCTGCTTGATGAGATTCTGGGATCAATAAGCTACTAACAACAAAACGAGCAAGATGGGCTGAATGGCCTCCACTCGTTTGTAAACTTTCTTATGTTCTTATGTTCTTATGTACTATGCTGCAGCCTCACAGTTCAGGGAATGTAGCCCTTTCAGCAGTGTGGTAGAGTCGGGGGTTTAAAACGCTGATAATCATTTCAATGCAGCATTTTCTGATCATCAGCCCAGAAATCCATTGTAACAAAAGTTCAGCCGAGTTCAGCGTGGGCAGCTCTTTCACCAGGATGCTCCAGTCCTGTATGCCAGTGCTATTGCTACGTGCTGCGTGTCCACAGCTAATTCGTCAGGAGCTAGTTCAGCTTGAGTTTATGTGCTGACAGAATGATCACGCCCTTCCTGCTACAGTAAATTATTCAGTATTCCATGTATGTGATATTAACTCAGGTTTGTGTTAGTGCCCCAAACTAGTTACAAGAATTACCATGGCTCTTTTGCAAAGGAAATCACAATCTCACAGTTCTAAAAATGAATTGGGTACCTGGTCAATATTAACAACATAAACCCTTCTAAATGCATTTTATAATACATCTGAAGTTTAACAAAATGTTGGGCATGTTTTTTTCACAAGTTCATATTTTCCAATATCTGAACAAAGCTCAATTACAACCTGGCAGCCCACTACATTGTCACTGAGTTGGGTAAGGGTTAAAAATGATTATAGTTTCAGGATCGTTCAGCCAATCAGAGCGCACGTTTCACGTTCTGTATTCCAGGACACATCAGCGAAGTCAGCCGTGCCACTCAGTTTGTACCATTCAAAACGGTGACATCACAATCGTTCGAGGAAGGTTCATAATGAGTAGAAAACAAATATAACTGGATTTTTAACATGTATATTAATAATAAAGCAGTATATAATATATGTATAGGACTGCGAGCGCCTGTGTATGGTCTATATTGATATTCCGCTATGCACAGATTCGCAGTCCTATACCCCTATAATAAATAACAGGTGCCAGATACTAGCACAGGGATTGTCAAGTAGAGGCTGGTACTAAAATGATCTAACACGTACTGCAGGTGGTGCTGCTGAGGAAGGTGTTCTGGAATTCAGTAGGGGCTTTGAATAAATAGGGTGTACAAAATGACATCCTTCTTTCACCCACATCCAAATTGGGTTCCAATTCCTTTTGTTTCTGTTACTCATCACATGCTTGATTTTAATTATTTTAAGAAGTTTGAGAAACAGCATCAAATTAGACAGATATTTGCATGCTAAGTCTGCTAGAACCGTTTGTCCAGAAGACGGAGAAATGCTGTGTTTACCCTGACCTCTGTACTAAAGCTGGGGGATCACAATTTTTCATTGCAGTTGGTACTAAAATGATCAGCAGAACTAGCTACTGTCGTGGTCAGCTTAGTGCAGAACTAAAGGTTACCTTCTCAAGTTCGTAGCAATTGGCCGGTTTTGTTTAATCACAGGAAAGCTGGCACAGACGTTGAAGGGCTTTCAGAACAATATGAACTTGTAAAAATAACACAGCCAACATTTTGTTCAACTTTAGATGTATCATAAAATGAATTTAGTCATGTTTGTGTTGCTTGAAAACTGGAAAGACCAGGATTGATCAGGTCTTCCCAGTCCATTATAAAACAATACAGACATTATGTAATCGCTTTAAAAAAACCTTATTAAAAATTGAATTGACATACTCGCTGATTAATCAGTGAATGCTTTATTGAGCCACGCTGATCAATAATTCATTTACTTCTACTCACTGTATTACTGTGTATTTAATATTCAAAATAAAGAGTACATTTGTATGACTGCTTTTTAAGTAAGAATCATTATGTAATATCTTGTGTTTTGCTCAGATTACTGTAGTGTCACAATATAACTCAGACAAAATCTAACTTGCTTCTCTGTCAGAAATGACTACCTTTGTTTCTCTCATGCTGGGAGGCTGGTAGCAGATTCTGATAGGTGTTTTACACAGTCAGAAGTGCCAGTGACAGTAAATAGTGAGAGTCATGAACACATTTAAGACTAGTTGGTTGTTCTAGTTTTTTTTTTTTTTTTACGGCACATTGAACATTTGTATTGAGGCACTCTTCAGTACCAGTGCATATATTTAGCCCTTTTTATTTTACACATGCAGTCATGGGCAGAGGTTGGTGACATATGAGCTGTGAAACGAGGTGTGAATGCGCTGTATGAAACACGGCACACATTCCAGCACCCCGTCTGTTTTTCTACCTAGAGAAGAGCTTTTCCAGCTCTGATGGAACTTGGTTAGGACATTCCTTTATTATGGATAGTATCAGAATCCAGGGGAGGTACCTGTCTGTGTGTCAACATAAACCTTTTTAATGTACATTCTGTGAATATAGGTAATGGTGATCCACTTTTTCACAATACTGATTGATGCAAGTAAATACTATTTTACAAATGATAAAGCACAGACATGCATGATATAATTAAGGGATAATGGCATTGTTGTGGTATAACAAAGGAGTTTTATTTTGACAGAGGAACACGCCACAGCGATGTCATTGTCACTATTATACTGCACCTCTTTACAGGGATTTGCTGTTTGAAGTAATCATTGCAGTCCAATCTCTAAATCAGAGTGAAAGTTGCTTGGGGTATCAGGGGAGGGTGTGAAGGCACATAAAATACAAATAATTAAAACAATTTAAAAAAAAGAGTAATTGCAAGAAGAATGATTAGTGTAAATAAGTGTATTTTTAATGTAAGTTTGGCAGGAATGGGATTAATTCCATCTCTACCAGGAACCCACAGGTGTAATGGGGCGATCCCCTAATACTCTGGGGTTTGTGTGCTGTGATGCTGTGCTGTGCAGTCGTACTGTTGCTCCAGGGTTTGTGTGCTGTGGTGCTGTGCTGTGCAGATGTATTGGTGCTCCAGGTTTTGTGTGCTGTGATGCTGTGCTGTGCAGATGCTCCAGGTTTTGTGTGCTGTGATGCTGTGCTGTGCAGATGTATTGGTGCTCCAGGGTTTGTGTGCTGTGGTGCTGTGCTGTGCAGATGCTCCAGGGTTTGTGTGCTGTGATGCTGTGCTGTGCAGATGTATTGGTGCTCCAGGGTTTGTGTGCTGTGGTGCTGTGCTGTGCAGATGCTCCAGGGTTTGTGTGCTGTGATGCTGTGCTGTGCAGATGTATTGGTGCTCCAGGGTTTGTGTGCTGTGGTGCTGTGCTGTGCAGATGCTCCAGGGTTTGTGTGCTGTGGTGCTGTGCTGTGCAGATGCTCCAGGGTTTGTGTGCTGTGGTGCTGTGCTGTGCAGATGTATTGGTGCTCCAGGGTTTGTGTGCTGTGCAGATGCTCCAGGGTTTGTGTGCTGTGGTGCTGTGCTGTGCAGATGTATTGGTGCTCCAGGTTTTGTGTGCTGTGATGCTGTGCTGTGCAGGTGTATTGGTGCTCCAGGGTTTGTGTGCTGTGGTGCTGTGCTGTGCAGATGCTCCAGGGTTTGTGTGCTGTGATGCTGTGCTGTGCAGATGTATTGGTGCTCCAGGGTTTGTGTGCTGTGGTGCTGTGCTGTGCAGATGTATTGCAGATGTTTTCAGATGGAAATTGTTTGATAGAACATGCTATTTTTTTAAGTGCACATTTGAGACCTATGGTTTGTTAGTTTGAATGCATCAGCAGTGCAATCCTGTCAGTGCTGTGCTCTACAGTATGGGAACAGGCTGGCGGTTCAGTGACTTCCTTGTTCCAAGGAATGATCTCAGACAAAGCTCCCTGCTGCCCTCGCCTTGACAGGCACTGCTGAGCAGGGAGACAAATCTATTCTCTTACCTCTTTTTAGCACTTATTAGCACTAGCCCTTATAAAAGAACCGCACCCACTCGGGTTCGTTGCACCTTTAAAAACCGACCCAAGACACAGAAATTGATTTTTTTCCGCGCTAACGCGCTATTTTTAATAAACACAATTAAATAAACAAAATAAACACCTAGCTCCTTCGGAGCGCTAACTAAACTTCCGGGAACACCCTGACTACAAGTGGGATAGCTAAGCCGTTTCCCCACCAAACAAAACACACACAGGTTTTCACTTCAAAAGGTTTCACACTACCTTTTTCCTTTTTTTTCGCCTGCACGCACTTGCAAGCGGGTTCTCCACACAGCAGCAAATACACTGGCTGCTTTATTTTTATACCTGGCAGCAGGCCTTAATTTGCAATAACAAGGCCAACTGCCAGAACAATTAACAAATGATAATTAACCAAATTAATAAAATAATTAAACGAAACAAAATGTGCCTACGCACATGTTTTTCTGCAGGGAGGATTTAACCCCCTCCCTGCTGTCTTACACCCTCTTTTAAAGAATGTGTCATTTTAACTACACCCAGTATATACATAATTACAGTATATATAAACTGGGTGTAGCTCAAATGACACATCCTATCCCAAGCATGTGATGCCTAATCGTATTTCAGTAGAAATCTTTACAAACTACATAACCTCAAAAAGAAAACAAGGATATGCTGTAACAGTAGCCGGACGCAGCAAGCTGGAATCAGCACAATACTGAGAAACTCTGCATGTGCAGAGTCTTCACCCAGTCCCATTTACAAAATCAAAAGCAGCACTTCTACAAGGGTGTGAATGAGTTCTGTAGGAATCGAGGCTCTCCTTGTATTTGACACTCTTCCCGGAGCTCCTATACAGCAGAGCTTGCAGACAGCAGACCTGTGACCTCCTGCTGCTGCATGTAGTATCCAGGAGCATGCATGTAAGAGACACGATGAAGAAGGATTCGGAGAGGGAGGGAACTCGGATACCTCTGCTGAAACTACCTGTAGAGAATAGAAACAAACTGGAAAGCCAAAGAAGAATGTAGCCCCTAGAATTACATTGCAGTATCAAGTTGAACATGACTGTGTGACATAGTCCACAGCTTTAACCCAAAAAGGACTACCTTATGATATATCATACACAAAATAGCCCAAGTTTGACCCCTCCCACGCATATATATAATGATGGGAGGAATGAATCTGTTATTGGACAACACCAGTGTATTGTTGTTTGAATCCATTCCAGGTGCAATAGAATGTGTAAGTTTATAGACCATGTGATGGCATCTGGAATTAACCACGTTTTAGACACAAGGAAAGATTGTATTTCCTAAAGGTTACCGAAATTCGCCTGGAAACTTCATCTTTGGATTTGAATGAATGCAAGATTCTGCAGTGAGATCTGGGAAATGAATTGTGCAAGTGAATATGCACTGTGAAACATAAATACACATTATAATGCTGAAGACCTTTAATAAAGAAAGACTACTTACAATGGAAACATTGCACTTGATTCCCTGATGCTGGATACACTTGTTTTTGTATTCTTTAAATGCTGAGGTGCAGATATCTCAAACACAGCAATGAAGATGAGAGGGTTCTGCTGCATTCTGGATTGAATCAGTTCTGTTGTTGCTGTTAGTATATTAGAGGTTTTGCAGTTCTGAGTGGAGCTGCTTATACTATTGGAACGGTCTTCAGTTTAGTTGTATTTCTGGTACAGATGTCTGCAGTCTTGACAGTTAAATCCTCGGGTAGCATTTCTTTAATCACTGTCATGTGAGTGACAGCCCTTTAACACAAATGTGTGTGCTACATCTGGCAGGTGTTTCCAATTTGTCATCCAACCAACAGACTTGCTACTGGGGCCTCAATCACAGAAACAGTCCTGGACTGACACACCTGTTTCCTATCACTCCCAATGTGTCTGCGCTACAGTGACCTCTGCTGGATTTAAAAGGAATGACATGCTTGTGCAACAGATTAACCTCTGGGCCCTATTCACAAAGCTTTAATTGTGTGTTTGTTCGCACCATGCTAGTTTAAATGCTAATGAGAGGACAGCACAGTGCTTGGTGGTCAATAGTAACTCGCATTCTTCTCATGTTTGCTTTCAGAATGGAAGCCAGCCATCAACCTAGCAGCCATTGACTGCGCATATGGCAGGAACCGGATATCCTGTGCCCACTTTGAAGTCAGCAAATATCCCACTATGAAGGTACAGTGTTGGCGTTTCTGTCAATCTGGGTTTTAATGCTGTTAACTATTGCAAAATAGACCTATGGAAAGGCAAACGTCATGGTCTCTACTGCCCTTTAAGGTGTAATTATAGAGAGTCTTCTTAAAGTGATTGCAGCCAACAAACTAGCACTTCCATTAGCTATATAGAGCTCAATGTGCAGTTTTGAATGAAGCACGTGTTATAGCAAACAGGTATTTTCATTTGATCTGGTACTACTATGCATTATTTTCAGGATATCTGTTACACCTGCACTTTCTGGGCCATTTCACCTCAGAAGTTAATGGGTTGAACCATGTTACTGGCTGAATGCATGTCAGTCAATAGAGGAGTCAGCTGGTTGGATAATGAAGAATGTGAAGGGGTGGGGACAATTTTACCCTTCAGGTTTTCGCCCTTTTCATGCCCAAAAGTTTTGCATCACCTTAGGATCTAAACATAATAATAATAAAAAAAACTATCTGAACATAATTTAGATATTTTATTTAACATTGTGTAATCAAAGAAACTGCAAAATGATATCACAAAAGTCTACCAGAAGCCATAATAGTAGTACAGTATTTCATGTTAAATTTTGAAATGCCACTTTTCTATATGGAAAACTACAAAGCGGTATGTAATTCAATATGTTAACCTAACATTATTCAGCAGATTTCATTTGACTTTTTGAAGCAAAATGAGTCAAATCTATAGGGTGATGCAAAATGTTTGTCCTTAGCTGTAGTGTTGGTTTACAGTCTAGATTGTTGGATTACAGTCTAGATTGTCTAAAGTGCACATGAGAGTGGAAAGCTTGTAACCTTTTGTACTAATAGATCATATTAGCAGGATGTGTGAGTTGAATGCAGGAGTTGTGAGTGTGTTTGGTTTAGAAACTTCTGCCTCTTTTCCAGTGTACACCCGAGCCGCGCCGGGGCCATACCGAGCCCTCACGGTGCGGTTAAGGAGAGCCTGGGTTGTTTTTCCACTGCAGAGCCGAGACGTGCTACTGACGTCACACGCAACGAAAGAAAGTTGTTATTAATCATTGTTTTTAATTAACTCAGTTTGCCAAAAGATGCGCAAACAAATTGTGTTCAAAAATGAATAGACCAACGGTACAGCTGTATCTTGTATCGCTATATTTAGGAATTTCTTTATAATCCACAAATTGTATTGATTATACATCAGCTCAATAAAGTTAAATTAGTTCTGTTGAAGGGAAAAAACGTTTTAAAAATATGATTTGCCAAAGATATCCCGTTTAAGGAGAGTTGTTTTTTGTTTAGGTGCTTAACAAAAAAAGCTGCGTGAGTGCAACGAGAGCTGTAGTTGTATGTATGGTACAGCTGTATTTTGATTTACTATATTTTTGTAAATAAGTTTAGAATTGTTTTATTTTTTTGCATTTATGTTTATATTAATATAATAAAGGTCAAGGATGAGAAATTTGGTAGAATTTTGTGTTTTTGAGTGTATGAGTTAAGTATACCGTATTATGTCCATTTGCTACAAATCATCAGAAATTTGGGCATAAACTTTGTCATTTCTGATGCACGACTCCAGATCTTTATGAACACTTCTATCTGCCCACAGAGAAACTAGAGCCTGCACTTCCTCAGTGTCCCAAGGCTGTACTTTTCTCTCATCACACTCGCTGCCCGCCATGTTTGTTGTTTTTCTTTCTGGAGTGTACTGACTGTTGCAACGTAATGATGAAAATCCTTAACCCTGCCCCTGGCTCGGCTAGGCTCGGAGCCAGATTCAGATGTCTTGTGAAGCTGGAGTTTCACGATTAGGTTCTCACTTGGCTCGACAAATAGACAGTGGAGCAGCACCCGTACCCGTACCATACCGAGCCCTCACGGGTCGGGTGTGCCAGTGGAGAAGGGTTATTAGAAGTGATCAGAGGAGCGAGAATATGGAAAGGTGCAGGTCAGATTGTACCAGCAGAGCAGTGATAATGAAGACTGATGTAACCAGAGCAGTGATCATGAGGAGAGGATTGTGATGTAACCAGAGCAGTGATCACGAGGAGAGGATTGTGATGTAACCAGAGCAGTGATCACGAGGAGAGGATTGTGATGTAACCAGAGCAGTGATCACGAGGAGAGGATTGTTGACTAAGGTAACTGAGTTAGGTGTAAAACAGGCTTATTTAGAGCTCCTTGTAGACCAGAGGAAGAAGAGAAGACTGCAACACTGTCTCCGGAATTGGTAAACATGCCTTTTCTGTATTTGCATGCTGCTAATACAGTCTTGTTTGACTGCATTGTTGTAGTGCGCAGATTCATTGGGTTCATTCCACACAGACAATTCTGAGGTGGCGTTCAAATCCTAAAAGGATGCATTAACTTCCAGGTTCAGTCAATGGGGTAATAAAGTCTCAAATCTGTGAATCCAGAAGTTTGCCCTTTTATCTCACATGTTGGGATTGTACATTCTTCCTATTTGAAGAATCTTCATATTAACAAGGCTGGGGTTTTGAGAGCTGAAGTGCTTTGCAGCACGTTGATCCAGCTGTTATATTTGAATAAGGGCACAAGCAACTGCTTTTCAAACTTTGAACGAGCTCCTTGTTTAATGCAGCCTTCTTACAAACATCTCAAGAGCATGGCGTCTGCTGCAAAAACTCTCCAACAACCCCACTTGCAGCGCCTTGTATCCTAGCAACAGTAAGCAGGACAGTCACTCCACATTATCTGATAACCCGTAACTTAGCAACCACAGGAAAATTGATCGCTCTTAAAGGTACAGACGTTTTAAGAACTAAATGCACAATGATATACAACATAATACCAACTTTTTTGATAATTATGGCCAACTTCTGGTTTTAGAAATGAGTATGTAGGCGATTCAGTGGTTTTACCGACTTACTGTTTCTTGCAGTCACTGTATAACACAAATGATAATGTAGATCTACACAAACAGTTTCTTTCAATATGATCACAGGTAGAGCATGTGTTCGGTACAACGGTGTGAGATCCAGGATTTATGGCAGGTTGTTTTAATTCAGCGAAAAGATCATAGAAGATTGGGCCACCCAAACTGATTAATAAACAGAGATTCAAAACAACATGTTACTCTTCAGTTGATTGTGTACAGCTATACAGATAAGAAACCATTAACAACAGACACAGATTCTTTTTTAAATTATCCATTTTTTAAGCCATTTTCTTGAGGTGCCATTACCACCACAATTGTAAAAGTCTATTTGAAATAATTAATACAAATGTGTATTTTCTAAAACTTTGCACAAAAATAAAACACTGTTGCAGGTGATTTGGCACTGCATGTGGTAAAACAGAATAACCTCATGCGATATGCTTGCAAACAATTTGCAGAAGATCCGGATATAAAGAAAAATAAAAGGAAAAAAGAGATGCGGGTGCAAGGCTTAGATGCCAGTTTTGCATGCAATTCTAATAGATTACATGCAAGGACAACTGCGTACATATAAAGAAAAAACACATATGCAGTTCAACGGTGAAAAAGATAATTGGAGAGCGTTCAATATTACTATCGAACACAAACTGCAGGAAACTAAACCGAAGTGGAAGGAAACACAAGAACAGATGAAATAATGAGTTCAAAGAGCAATGGGTTACAAGAAGAGGTACGGAGCTCCACGGTGCACAAACAAAGGGATCCCACACTCTCCGTCGTAGAGGTGTAACATTTTAAAAGAACAAGTCAGTGCTGTAAAAGGAGCGATTGCGATGCCCATGTCGCTACTACTGGTCCATTCTCTTATCAGATTCACTGATTCGCTATACAGGAGCACATCCCATACAGTTCTGACAAAGCTGGTTCCCTATGGCCAGCCGTTTTAACATTCAATCATCAATTTCTGATGTCAAAAATGATGTTGTGGATATCAAGAATTCTATTTGTGTGCAGCTCAAGATCTGCAGTGAGAGCTCTGGGATAAGGTGTGTCACTTCAGGGTTGTACCTGTGGCTGGACCAAGGGGACACCGGTCAGGGGTCTGAAGAATCATCGAGGGAGAGAGAGGCTTCTATTTGAAATCACGCTGTCAGATTGTTAGTGATTGGTACTTAATAATTGTGTAGACGAGGGCAACCGAGAGAACGTCTGTTTTGTGTTAGATTTACACATTTGTATTCCATTTAACAGTTACCTAACAACTTTATGTTAAAAGGACTCAGATCTCCACAGCCGTAGTAAACATTCAGCCTGGAATGGGATGGCAGTGCCGAGTTGAAGAGGATTGTGAGACGCTATCTCTTGTGCTGTGTGGAGGGATCCTAAGCCGCAGGGACTGTGCGCTCCAGTAATCACCTTGGTGCATTGTCCAGTGTCCAGGGGCTGCATGTTTAATTGCAGATCAGTTGGATTCCAGAGCCAAGGTATTTGTGAAGCAGCTTAAAGATGGTATTAGGTGTAATCAGGGAGAGCTGTATCCTCCACAGCATCCTGCTCAGGCTTGCAAAGCATTTTCACCACCACAAGCGGCTCAATAAACATGTTGTAGTTTTATATCCACGATATTTGCACTTCCAAATGCTGCATCTTTTTATTTTATTGCACCTGTTACTTATAGTGGCTTTTTTATTTTCCCTATACATTTATTTGTTACAGTTTCACTGTTGATACAATGTAATGATTCTCCAACACTCGGACTGTATTTGTCGGTCATGTATGTTGAGTGGCGTATCATCCATAAATTTTAAGCATCCAATTGTGCTGAATTTAGAAATACTAAATGAAACTTAAATGACATATTTTGTCTTTTTGAATGTCTTCAAAAAATACTATTGTGTCATTACATAGCAGGTAAAAACCACAGCTAATGCAGCTTCCCCCAGTTGTATTAATTTATAATAATGTGTTTAATAAAATAGCAAAGTTTATTATATGAAAAGAAATGTTTTTGAAAAGAGAGCTGCTTTTCAGTGCCAGTAACAACTTCAAATAACCAAACCCCCAAATGTTTAGCTTGAGAGGCCTGATTTAGGTTCTCTAGCTTAGTGTGTTGCATACAGTAGCATCGTCATTCTCAACACATTACTCCAGTGCGCAGGTCCTTACATTGGTTACCAGTGAGCTACCGAATTGATTTTAAAGTTGCTGTAATAACTTATAAGGTCCTTCATAGATTAGGGCCATCCTATCTCCAAGAACTACTAACTCTATATTCCTAGTCGTTCTTTGAGATCAGAAAATGCAGAACTATTAATTGTTCCAAAAAGTGGTCTTAAAACAGCTGGGGCCAGAGCTTTTTGCTGTTGTGCTCCTCGGTTGTGGAACTTTATTCCGATTACCATTAGGCAGGATGAAACACTGGATTATTTTAAATCTAAATTGAAAGCATACTGTGCTTTTAAATAATTAGTTGTAACTGGAGTGTACACATGAGCTATTTAGTTTTGTTTGTAACTTTGTACAGCGCTCTGGGATGCCACGGAGTGAAGGTTGCTATATAAAAATACATTTCTATTGTATTGTATTGTATTGTATTGTATAGCATGCAAAAAGAACAGAATAGTAACTCCTAAACTTAGTCAAAGTGCCTTAACACAGAGCTATCACAATTATACAACAACTGCTGTCCCATGGTTTCCTATGGAGGTCCCCTAATCTGTTATTACTCAGTAACGGAACAGCAAATAAAGCACAACTGAGAAGAGGAGCCTAATTAATGACACTAGTTCTGATGAAATGCTTCACAGGGACTGCAATGATTATTTCAGACAAACAAAGGCAAATAAAGAGTTGTAGTATAACAGTGATAATCCTGCTGTCTCAGGGAGCTCCGTTAGTATCTTGTAATGTGCCAAAGCAATGCAGTTATCTCTTAAATAAAAAGCACAGTATTTGAGGCATTTTAGAAAGTACTTTACCACTCAGAATGAGCATCAGAGACTGCTGAGGATGAACTAAGAAGATGCCGTTTGAATGTGTTTGTTTTTTTTCTCTTCCAGTTCTTCCAGGCTTACTCAGAGAATGGGTCTAAAGGAGAGGTGCTTAATGGTAAACCCCCCATTCAGAAATGCAATCTCTTCAGACTAGAGAGTTTATAAAATACTGAATGCAAAAGACACAGGTGCTACAGTAACACATTATCCGTTTACTGCCAATGCACACAGAGTATTTGTTGCCCATTTTAGCCCACGACTCAGACCCCTTACTTCCTTGTTCACTAAATGTTGTTATAGTAAACAATTTTAAGTTTAAAAGGCAGATTTATAAATTGCATGCATTTATAAAATGCAGATTTTCTAAGTGTAGTGCAACTTCTGACTTAGGTTTTACAGGCAGGAATCCTGTGAAACCAGTTTAATGGAACTGAAATAGCTTCTTTGTAAATCACATGTCCTAAATAACTATTGTTCATCCCAGTAGACCATGTAGTGTAATGTACTGGTGTGATGGAGCATTGTGATGGTTACTAGGCAGTGTGAGTGTTCTAACCCCTCCCCACCTCCCCACAGCAAACTCGTCCAGCAGTGTTACAAATCTGCGTCAACTGATCATCGACCAGCTGGAGAGCCATGTGGAGGCGTGGCCCCCAGCGTGCCCACCCCTCAAGCCGGCCAGGTGAGACACACTGTCTAGACTAGAGAGAGAGAGTTGAGGGGTTTAGTTACACAACATACCCTAAGTCACTCCCCTTTTAGAGGAATAGATTGGTTTTGAGCCGACTCTGGCAATGCTGAACCCTGTTAAATGTACAGCAAGGTGCAGAGGCTTTGCCACTTAGTGTGATTCCTGTCCAGGTTCACTTTTAAAAACTTGTGGCTCTAACAGATTTCATGATGTTTCAATGAACAACTAAAATATATGCAAGTTCAATCTCTAAGTTTGTAATAGTGTCATGAGACAAGCATGTTAATATTGAGACTAATGACCACATTCATATTTGAGAAATGTAATGTATACCATTAAAAATCAAATCCCTGAAAATACGTAAGGAAGAATTGTCTGCCAAACTAGGACTAGTATCTTTGTTACCTGCGCAGTATTGATGCAACCAGGGTAAAATGAACAACAATTGTTAAGTATTAAGAAGGTCATTTTTACTGTTTCAGAAGAGCAACTCTTTTGAAATCCCCTTCTTCACATTTGGCTGTATATCAATTTTTAAAGTTATTATATACAGTAGCTTGTCAAAAGATGCCCTAGTTCTAACTTCCTAGGAGCAGTCTAGATGACACTGGACACATACACTATGGAAAACTGTGAAAGAGGTTTTTATCTCGGTGGTTTAAAATTCACCCTTTTGTTGCTAGCGTATTTTACCAGTAAATTCAGACTGGAATATAGTTGAAGCGTGTGTCAGTCTGTGTGAACACCAAAAAAGTGAACCTGAAATGGTCCTTTAAGTAGTTTTGAGATAATCTCCCAAATCATGCTGATGAGCAGAGCTGTGCAATGCATCTTTAAAGAACCGCATGCCTGCCAGCTCATTAATCATATTCCCGGCAATACAGAGCTCTGCTTAAAAAGATGCTTGATGCAAAAGGTTCAACTGGGATGATTTGTCATGTTTTTCAATGGATTGCGGGAGGTTAAAATAGCCCCATTCATCACATATAGTTAGACGGGAGCTGGGAGGAGGCGGGGGTGAGAGTAGGGGTTGAGGAGATAGTCTTCAGTATTTTAAGTAAAAGGGGTGATCATCACCTATGTGTTCAAGCTTCTCCTAAAACTTCAACGGTATGCTTTAGTTCTATCAGACTAGTGTTATCAAACTGCACTGTGTGCCATGTAGAATTGTAAATGTAAGTTTTACTAAATTATGTGCAGTTGAATTACTTTACTCTAGTTTAGAAATGTTGTTGATCTGAAATGTTCTCAAATTAAGAAATCAATGCTGATATCTGTTTTGAAATGTAACATTGTGTGTAAGATTATGTTTTATTGTTATAAAAGTCTTACAACATACTGGATCAAAGCATTTCTCCAAATTGCAGTTAGTACCCTATACTTCCAAGACCCAACATTATTGCCATGTAACATATTAGATCTGCCAAAAACAGTTTTAGATCCATCATTTTTTACTGTTTCCATCATTCTTTCAGCCAAGTGCCGCTACTGCTGTTGCACAGTGAAAATTAACTTGTTTCAAAAGAAAGCGTGTTCTTTCAGTTTTTAGTTTTTATTTTAAGCACCACTCTTTCTTTTTTAGAGGGATAGAGGGGGGGGGGGTAGATTTAAACCCTGTCTCTCTCGCCGTACAGTGTGTAATACATTAATGAATAAACACAGTACAGTGTGTAATACATTAATGAATAAACACAGTACAGTGTGTAATACATTAATGAATAAACACAGTACAGTGTGTAATACATTAATAAATGTGTGTCTTTGTTTTTTTGTGTTTCCTCTGCAGTGCAGCGGAGTTGAGTTACTTTTTCAAGACGAGCAGCAAGCAGTACCTGGTACTGGTGTTTGAGGAAGCTTCCTCTTATGTCGGCCGAGAGGTCAGTTTGGATTTATTGCTACTGTAGATACAGAGGATCAAAGGTTCCTAACCTGTGGCTTGTGAGTACAACTCTAACAAGCTGCTGACAACATCTTAGTGGACAGCACTGTGTAGCTCTGGGCGCATTGTTCAAACATGTGTGTCTTGTTCAGCACTCTTGTCCGTTGTTTGTCACATTTTGTCATAACCCGCTTGTCACCAGAGTTGTGCTTTTATGCAAACTACCATTCCAGGATCTGGAGTGAGCCAGTGCGATCCGGAGTGAGCCAGTGCGATCCGGAGTGAGCCAGTGCGATCCGGAGTGAGCCAGTGCGATCAGGAGTGAGCCAGTGTGATCCGGAATGAGCCACTGAGATCAGGACTGCTGTCCCATCGTAGTTGCTCATAAGTAGCACACAAATAGTTACACAACTCTCACGGAGCATATATTAATTAAATGACAACTGTCACAGATCTTTAGAGGTCAGGTGGATCACTTGCCACATCAGGTGCAAATATAAATCAGAGCTGCCCTGGCTGCTTACCTTTTTGACATAATTTTTTTCTATCCCTTTTAGAAAGTAAGAAAGATAGAAAGTAACATATTGTAGAGAGATAGATACAGGGTTCATTTGTGCCAGATCACACTGGATCCCAGATCCGGTACCTTTTTGTCTGAAAGTTAAGAATTATACAGTTTGCTAATATAAAAAAATCCCAATAAAATGTGTTTTTTTGTTGCAAAAAAGAATATTATTTTTATTATTATTTATTTCTTAGCAGACACCCTTACCCAGGGCGACTTACAGTTGTATACAAAAAATACATATCAAGAATTACAGTATAATTAAGAGCAAGATACAAAATACAATGACTTCAGTCCTAATAAGAGCAAATACAAAACACAGTACGATTTGATATCGGGGCAGTTCAAGAGCAGATAACAGTGTTGATAGTTACATCAGGGTTAGATACGAGTGCAAGTGAAATACAAGATACTACAGATTGGGTTAAATGCAGGATTAAATACAGTAAAACAGGGAGCAGATAAGTGCAAGTTAAAGTGCATTAGAGGCAGAGTGCTATATTGTCCAGAAGGGAAGAGTTGAGTTTTACAGGTGTTGTCTGAAGAGGTGTGTCTTGGGGGGGCGCAGGAAGGTGGTCAGGGACTGGGCAGTCCTGACAGAGGATATTAATGCTGTGTTTGTAGCAGTGATCACCACTGCAGAGGGTATTAATACTGTGTGTGTGTAAGAGATTCTCACCACTGCAGAGGGTATTAATGCTGTGTGTGTGTAAGAGATTCTCACCACTGCAGAGGATATTAATGCTGTGTGTGTAAGAGATTCTCACCACTGCAGAGGATATTAATGCTGTGTGTGTAAGAGGTTCTCACCACTGCAGAGGATATTAATGCTGTGTGTGTAAGAGATTCTCACTGCTGCAGAGGATATTAATGCTGTGTGGGTGTGATTGTGTTTTTAGGTTGTATTTTGACCTGGATTGCTTATAATGGCATCCAACATAGGTTTGAGTGCTGTACTCGTGGAGTTCATATATAGAAAACTGCGTACCCCACTTCTTCACAGTCTTTTTCAATGCAGAACGCATTGGTATTGAAGTGTCATTTCATTTGGAAGAGGCTATACCATTGTCTTTGATGGTTTTAAATACTAATTTGTAATGAAGATATCAATATTTGGAACAAAGAACTCTGTCACTACCATTTACAAGAAATCCAATAAAGTTGTGGGTTCCTGTGTTTTAGCTCCAGTTAATGTGTGGTATTCCTGTCTGTCTCCAGGTGACCATGGACCTGCTGCAGTATGAGAATATCGTGGTGCGCAGGGTCCTGAACTCTGAAAAGACGCTGGGAGTCACACACTTTCCATCCTGCTACCTTCACTTCCCCAACGGGACCTTCTGCCGGCTCAGCGTGTAAGTGACGTAGCGGGGTCAGGACGCAAGGTAGAAACACAGTTCCAAAGCACTGCTCCCTAGCAACACCACACTGGCACGAGACATTCATCTTTCTGTTTTCCATACTTCCATATGTGTTGCAGGAGAGCAGGGCTTTTCTTGCCTATTTAGCCCCAATCACTTCTCACTTTATATTGAAATGTACAGCTATCCCTTTATAGAAAATGGTTCCCTCTTCAAAGTATCGACCACTATAGAAAGACAGGTGGAATATTTGTACAGCATTTTACCTCCAAAAATAAGGCTCTCTAACACTGACTGTCAAGACTAATCTGACATTCAGTGTGATGCCAAGATATTAAAGTAAATGTAGCTAATAAAATTGCTGCATACATTTTCTCCACAATGCACACCCATTCATTATATAGATCTCAAATGTGCAGTTTCAAAAAAAAATATATAATACCTGGTATTACACTAGGTTAACGAAATCTCTGTTTGCAAGCCATGCTTTTAGACTGTCATGCACTTCCTGGATTATTTCACCTAGAAGTTGAAATTGCCCCCACCCCTTCTCTAGCTTCTTTCCTGTCAATAACCAATCAACTGCTCCCTCTCTTGACTGACAGTATATTGCTTCGACCCAGAAGACACTGCTGGGGTGGAATGACCCAGAAAGTGAAGCAGTAACAACTTCCTGGAAGGCGAAGCAAGCAAACGAGGAACTTTTAAATAAAAATACATGTTTGCTGTAATACGTGTTTCACATTTGAGGCCCATGTAGCTAATGGAAGTGCAAATGGGTTTGATTAATGGAATTATTTTGCTAGCAACAATTAGTAAAACAGGCAGCAAATGTCCCACCCCAGAGTACCACAACCCAGGTTTGTCATTTTTTGTTGGTCAGAGTATATATCTAGGTTTTTTTTTCTTCAGATGTTGGCAGCTATCGTTATGAGTAAAACAATGAATCCCATTTGACCATTTCCCTTCCAGTGATTTTCCCACTTGCTGCAATGTCTGCCAGCTGAGAGTGTATATATTCCCTTCTCAGTGAAACAATGCACTTGTCAAACTAATATTCGTTTACCGCCTTCGAGCAGATGGCAGGATCAGATATCATTACTGATAATTTTCCCCTTCGCCAACCCTGCAATAAAAACACAAGACCTATTTTCCTGTTGCCACCTCTGCTCTTCAATTATCAAATGTTTCCCAGGAGAGTGCCCGGGGCCTACGTAAAACACTGCAGCCTGGGACTCAATTACACTTGACTGGGACCCAGCTGTCCCTAGAGCACAGCAACCCGTTTCCACAGGTCTGTGGAAGCAGGGAGACGCTGTGTGCTTGGGAAACAGTCTGTGACAGATTCAGAACCAGCAATATCAATCATCCATTCAGTGAAGTGTGCTGCAATATCAATCATCCATTCAGTGAAGTGTGTTGCCATCTGCTTTGGAGTTTTTCGTGGGCCATTTGGCAGATGAGCTGCGGCATAAAAAACAGCATTGTTTTCATGCAACAGATTAAAATCCCCCCCTCCCCCCCTATGTACCAGGGAGAAATATATATATCTATAATAAATCATTTTTGTGCATTTGTGAAGCAATGGGTTTTCTCTGCCAAGTTATCAAACAAAAAACAAATAAAATCAGAGTTTTTCATAAGCTTTTGTTGTGTAAATTTGGGAAATCCTTGGCGATTAATATATTGCCTAAATTATACATTTATTTTACACACAGCTTCCATAAACTGATTTTTCATCCTGTCAAGGATCTTAGCTGTTTTTTGCATAACACTTAGTCTCAAAGTATCTTGTTTATTTTATTTTTTGCACAGTATTTTAAAATTCAAGGCATTTGTTGTTCATATTGCTTGCTTAGTTTATTATTGGTTTATTATTATTATTATTATTATTATTATTATTATTATTATTATTATTATTATTATTATTATTTATTTCTTAGCAGACACCCTTATCCAGGGCGACTTACAATTGTTACACAATATCACATTATTTTTACATACAATTACATTTTTTTTTACACATTATTATTACATACAATTACCCATTTATACAGTTGGGCTTTTACTGGAGCAATCTAGGTAAAGTAGCAGTGTCCCCCATCTGGGATTGAACCTACAACCTTCCGGTCAAGAGTCCAGAGCCCTAACCATCTTGCGATGGTTTCTTGAGATATGCTAATTATTTTAATTAAGATGGATATTAAAGGCGCTAACGCATTGGTTTATTTTATTCAAGAGTAAGTAAGTAGTGAAGCCTTATTTTTATATTATTTACTGATCCCTTTATTAGGATGTTTACAGTCATTCTGAGGAGTTCTTATTGCAATATAAAGTATCCTTTTAACCATGATAAAAAAGCAAGTGATACTGTTCTAGTAAATCTTTGTTTAAATATAAAAAAAAACAGTGAAATGTTGATATAAGATTAAGCACAGGGAAATGTTTTCTGTATTTCAGGAAGCTGTAGCAGTTTGGGCTGTTTCTTTGTTGTATCTTTAATTTCATAAACAGCGCTGTCAAATCCTGATTGCTTCATAGGAGAAGATAACAGATGACATTATACAAATTATATTGTAAATTGTATTGTGAGATAGGGTAGTTATAAGGATTAAACTCATCAATGCCTTCTGAAGCAGACCGTTAAATAAACATCCTTAGGTACAGCACTGCAATTCCTGTCTGTGTCTGCATTTTAAACTAGATTTGCTATGACATTGCACGAGATTTCTCCAAACAAGATCAAACCAGGGCTCCACATTATCACAAAGATGTGTTTTTATTCTCATTATGTATTAATAGAAGTGTTTTCCTTTCCCAGACATGTGGAGGCACGCTCTTTTTACGTAGACGCTCTGCGGATGCTGCCGGGATTGGAGCGGAGAGCATACGAGCCCAGCGTGTCTCCGGCGCCTGAGAAGAACACCACGGCTGAGGAGTGGAGAGAGTTTAACAGGTACGCCAGGCTCCAGAGTCATCATCTAAACCATTCATCCTGCTGGAGTTTTACCTCTTATTATCACCCAGGTAGAGATACAACAATTAATCCATTATTGATCGGCTTTTGTTTTGCAAGCCTCTATTAAACATTCAAAGATCGATTAATCGTTCTGGTGCACAATTACAATATTAATTGTGTATTTACATGATATATCACATATTAATACATGTATATATTGTTTGTATAGCGATACAAGACCACAACATAGCTCATTGTAGTTCACCAAGTGGTCCTTGAATGAAGAATAAGTGTGCTTTATAGTTGGTATGAATACATACTCTCCCTTGCACATTTAACCCCCTTCTCCATCCCCTCTTCAAAAGCAGGATCAATACTGAATGATCTGAATGACTTTCCTATTCAGGGGGTTGAGTGGGGCAAACAAATCTTCCAGCACAGGTATTGAGTGCTCTGATAGGGCAGAGTATATTTGACAGTGAGAAATATGGAAATTGGCTTCAGCAATTCACTAATGCAGCCTGCTTGTAACAGCATCAGTGCCCCTTGCTTGTACACCTGTTGTCCAGTCTATTGGAATCTGATTCCATAGGGCAGAATCAGATTGGTTTTGTTTCAAGATCCATGAGTTCCTGTTTGATGCTGCAGGTCGCGGGTGTATATGGCAGATCTGGAGTCCTCTTTGTATTACTCCCTGCGTGTGGAGGTGGGGACTCACATCACCATCTCAGGGGAGCCGCTCAGTGAACTCAAAGCTTACATCACTGTGCTGGTCAAGGTGAGTCAATACTGGATCAACCACACTCATCCCAGGGATTGCGCCAGTGAGCCATGATAGGCTGAGGCTAACTGGAACAAAGAAGAATTAGGGGGACATGATTGAAGTCTTTAAAATCTGAAAATCTGAAACCAGGACCGGAGGTTGGAAATGAAGTCGAGATAGACTTAGGTCAGAGGGGAGGAGACACTTGTTTACACAGAGAGTGGTGAGGAGATGGAATGGGTTACCATGCTATTGATGCTGAATTACTGGGATACTTTAATTCTTGACTTGATTAAGTTTTGAGAAAGCTACTAAGAACTGGACAAGCTCTGATAGGCTGAATGGTCTTCTTGTTTGTACAATTGTTACACAGACCTCCCTCCTGTATTAATAGATCTTACTACTCTAACCTCTAACATGCGTCGTTTTCCATCTGGCAGTACGACTGAGTTAGAAGTGGTGTGAAATCAGTCTAGCTTGTTTCCATTAGTAGCATCAAGCCGGTTTAAATTGGAACTGCTTCAGCCCCAGTTAGGATTTCAGCTCGGTGGCTGAAATTGGTCTCTGAACTGGTACAAAGGCAGGTGAGCAAGAATAAAAGGAACAGTTGCGTACAGAGCTTGTATGGGAGCACTGGCTGAGCAATGCATTTCTACTGTGTGCAGTGTGCAATTGGAGGAAAATGGTGTACTTTTTGAGAGTGACCAGCAGAGGGAGACAAGAGCTTGATTGAGGAAATAAAGGATTTTAACAGATGTGACAGGGAAGAGGAGAGGACTCTTGAGACAGCCAGGCTCGCTAGAAACCACAGCCTCTCTCATTCCTGTATGTACTGGAAACTGGAGTGTGGAAGGTGTATGTAAACCATACAGGGGTCACATTTGAATGTATAGCTCTATTAAACCATAATGAATATTTTATTTCTGCATGTGTTTGAAACTTTCCTAGTCCCTTTTAGCCCTGGGTTTGTGTAAACAATCTACAAATCTAGTTATCAGCTGAACAGCATTTTTTTTAAATATTCAATTATTTAATTATTATGAGTGTTGTCATGTTTTTTAATCAATGAAGTGGATCTTAGCTCAACTGCACAACTCTTTATCTAATCGTGGGGAAACTGCTATGAGCAGGAGTCTAGGCCAGGGTGACCTTGGGGTAGAATTTTAAAAAAGCACAAGATTAGTACATTTGTGTAAAGTATACGTTATTTTACTTATTCCAATGTATATTTAAAAGGATTGTTAAAGTACACTGATGTTATTGTAATCAACTCAACATCAAAGACTATATTACAAGTTCCACAGCAAAAAAGCAAAGCGGATTTGTTCTGTCAGCTCCACTTCTAGTTACGTTTTCTTATTTCATGAACTCTGACTCTGCCTATTTCAATTAATTTCAGTCCATTTGAATTGATAATAAAACAATAAAACAACTAATAAAATTCCCAATATAGAATTCTGACAGTAAAACAGGGAAAACACTGCAATTCTATGATGAAAATGATGCCTAATCCACTGCAATACATTCAACAGTAGTATGTACTTTGAGTGCCAGATATTTCAAGTCCTTTGACTCAATGTATTAGTCCAGCAGTTTTTAAACAAAATTAAGCCCCCCTTTTCATTAGGAGGAATTGCCTGCCACTCCCAGCTCCTCAGACAGAGCCCAGTGGGAGAGCGGGATATTTCCAAACACAAGCCATTAGGAAGTTTGTGTTCAGCCACAGCTGTCACTCTGCAACATACTGGTAGCTAGTCCATAAACCAGCTTGCTATTTGTATTTTGTTAATTAGGCTGAGAATGTTGACCTCAGCAGGCTTTCCCTATTGGCTGTTGGTGAAAGCAGCTCCTCCTCATCCCATTAATTCTCCCCAGGGAGGTGTTGGCAAGCCTGTGCATAACCTGCAGCCTGCCCTGTGATAGCCGTACGCTCCCTGCAGAGCTGTGCATTACCTGCAGCCTGCCCTGTGATACCAGCACACTCCCTTCAGAACTGTGCATTACCTGCAGCCTGCCCTGTGATACCAGCACACTCCCTTCAGAACTGTGCATTACCTGCAGCCTGCCCTGTGATACCAGCACACTCCCTGCAGAACTGTGCATTACCTGCAGCCTGCCCTGTGATAGCCGTACGCTTCCTGCTGAGCTGTGCATTACCTGCAGCCTGCCCTGTGATACCAGCCACACTCCCTTCAGAACTGTGCATTACCTGCAGCCTGCCCTGTGATACCAGCACACTCCCTGCAGAACTGTGCATTACCTGCAGCCTGCCCTGTGATAGCCGTACGCTTCCTGCTGAGCTGTGCATTACCTGCAGCCTGCCCTGTGATAGCCGAACGCTTCCTGCTGAGCTGTGCATTACCTGCAGCCTGCCCTGTGATACCAGCACACTCCCTTCAGAACTGTGCGTTACCTGCAGCCTGCCCTGTGATACCAGCACACTCCCTTCAGAACTGTGCATTACCTGCAGCCTGCCCTGTGATACCAGCACACTCCCTTCAGAACTGTGCATTACCTGCAGCCTGCCCTGTGATACCAGCACACTCCCTTCAGAACTGTGCATTACCTGCAGCCTGCCCTGTGATAGCCGTACGCTTCCTGCTGAGCTGTGCGTTACCTGCAGCCTGCCCTGTGATACCAGCACACTCCCTTCAGAACTGTGCATTACCTGCAGCCTGCCCTGTGATACCAGCACACTCCCTTCAGAACTGTGCATTACCTGCAGCCTGCCCTGTGATACCAGCACACTCCCTTCAGAACTGTGCATTACCTGCAGCCTGCCCTGTGATAGCCGTACGCTTCCTGCTGAGCTGTGCGTTACCTGCAGCCTGCCCTGTGATACCAGCACACTCCCTTCAGAACTGTGCATTACCTGCAGCCTGCCCTGTGATAGCCGTACGCTTCCTGCTGAGCTGTGCATTACCTGCAGCCTGCCCTGTGATAGCCGTACGCTTCCTGCTGAGCTGTGTATTACCTGCAGCCTGCCCTGTGATACCAGCACACTCCCTTCAGAACTGTGCATTACCTGCAGCCTGCCCTGTGATACCAGCATACTCCCTTCAGAACTGTGCATTACCTGCAGCCTGCCCTGTGATACCAGCACACTCCCTTCAGAACTGTGCATTACCTGCAGCCTGCCCTGTGATACCAGCACACTCCCTTCAGAACTGTGCATTACCTGCAGCCTGCCCTGTGATAGCCGTACGCTTCCTGCTGAGCTGTGCGTTACCTGCAGCCTGCCCTGTGATACCAGCACACTCCCTTCAGAACTGTGCATTACCTGCAGCCTGCCCTGTGATACCAGCACACTCCCTTCAGAACTGTGCATTACCTGCAGCCTGCCCTGTGATACCAGCCACACTCCCTTCAGAACTGTGCATTACCTGCAGCCTGCCCTGTGATACCAGCACACTCCCTGCAGAACTGTGCATTACCTGCAGCCTGCCCTGTGATACCAGCACACTCCCTTCAGAACTGTGCATTACCTGCAGCCTGCCCTGTGATACCAGCCACACTCCCTTCAGAACTGTGCATTACCTGCAGCCTGCCCTGTGATACCAGCATACTCCCTGCAGAACTGTGCATTACCTGCAGCCTGCCCTGTGATACCAGCACACTCCCTTCAGAACTGTGCATTACCTGCAGCCTGCCCTGTGATACCAGCACACTCCCTGCAGAACTGTGCATTACCTGCAGCCTGCCCTGTGATAACAGCACACTCCCTTCAGAACTGTGCATTACCTGCAGCCTGCCCTGTGATACCAGCACACTCCCTGCAGAACTGTGCATTACCTGCAGCCTGCCCTGTGATAGCCGTACACTTCCTGCTGAGCTGTACATTACCTGCAGCCTGCCCTGTGATACCAGCACACTCCCTGCAGAACTGTGCATTACCTGCAGCCTGCCCTGTGATACCAGCACACTCCCTTCAGAACTGTGCATTACCTGCAGCCTGCCCTGTGATAGCTGTACGCTTCCTGCTGAGCTGTGCATTACCTGCAGCCTGCCCTGTGATACCAGCACACTCCCTTCAGAACTGTGCATTACCTGCAGCCTGCCCTGTGATACCAGCACACTCCCTTCAGAACTGTGCATTACCTGCAGCCTGCCCTGTGATACCAGCACACTCCCTTCAGAACTGTGCATTACCTGCAGCCTGCCCTGTGATAGCCGTACGCTTCCTGCTGAGCTGTGCATTACCTGCAGCCTGCCCTGTGATAGCCGTACGCTTCCTGCTGAGCTGTGCATTACCTGCAGCCTGCCCTGTGATAGCCGAACGCTTCCTGCTGAGCTGTGCATTACCTGCAGCCTGCCCTGTGATACCAGCACACTCCCTTCAGAACTGTGCGTTACCTGCAGCCTGCCCTGTGATACCAGCACACTCCCTTCAGAACTGTGCATTACCTGCAGCCTGCCCTGTGATACCAGCACACTCCCTTCAGAACTGTGCATTACCTGCAGCCTGCCCTGTGATACCAGCACACTCCCTTCAGAACTGTGCATTACCTGCAGCCTGCCCTGTGATAGCCGTACGCTTCCTGCTGAGCTGTGCGTTACCTGCAGCCTGCCCTGTGATACCAGCACACTCCCTTCAGAACTGTGCATTACCTGCAGCCTGCCCTGTGATACCAGCACACTCCCTTCAGAACTGTGCATTACCTGCAGCCTGCCCTGTGATACCAGCACACTCCCTTCAGAACTGTGCATTACCTGCAGCCTGCCCTGTGATACCAGCACACTCCCTTCAGAACTGTGCATTACCTGCAGCCTGCCCTGTGATAGCCGTACGCTTCCTGCTGAGCTGTGCATTACCTGCAGCCTGCCCTGTGATACCAGCACACTCCCTTCAGAACTGTGCATTACCTGCAGCCTGCCCTGTGATACCAGCACACTCCCTTCAGAACTGTGCATTACCTGCAGCCTGCCCTGTGATACCAGCACACTCCCTTCAGAACTGTGCATTACCTGCAGCCTGCCCTGTGATACCAGCACACTCCCTTCAGAACTGTGCATTACCTGCAGCCTGCCCTGTGATAGCCGTACACTTCCTGCTGAGCTGTGCATTACCTGCAGCCTGCCTTGTGAACGTATTTCCAGTATTAATCAATTATACAGTATTGTGAAATGTTTAATTGCAGAACTGATAACAACAAAAGTACTAAGATTCTAATATTGACATCACAAACAGTTTTATATTACAAAATGAATGACTGATTACAGAAATGTTCACTCTTGATATATCTGTGTAATTGTGTTCTTTCAATCAGCAATTGGAATTATAGGTAAAATAACTTCGATAATGTATCAAACTCCACTGAAAAATGATCACTATCAAAAGTAGGGGCCTCTATATGTCCGTGGAATATGTTACTCCTGGAAATCTGTGGTAAGGAATGTCCTTAGCAAGCATCAGAACAATTGGATAAGTAATTCTCTGGACATGTAATTAACTATTTTATGATGTTCCTGGCTGTCCACATTGCTGCAGAAACAATTTTTTTTAGGTGAAATTAATAGTAAAATATTCAACCTGGATGAAGTGTGGGGTACCACTGCGCTTAAAGGAATCTTTTAAAGAGGGGACAATTTCCTATTCAGGGATACCAGGTTCTCATAGGTAGACAGGTGGTGTGAGTCAGGCAACAACAGTTCCACCTCACGGCACCACAAACCAGCACAGATTTGTAATGCTTACAGTCATTTCAAGTCTAATTTAAAGTCTTAGTTCAGAAATGATAGCTGGTGATTTAAATCAGACATGAACGGTAAATGCTGTAGGAGAGATAAACCTGTCAGCATGTTCTAGACAGCAGCGTGTTTAAGCTGTCTGTTAAATTTCATAAGCTGTACAGGAAGGCTTGTGCTTCATGGTCAGAATTGAAACTTGTTTTTCATCTTGATGTATCTCTATATAAATAACTTATTTTCAAGTGAAACACATAGGGGCTGATTTGATCCACTTATACCCTGCTGATACAAGCCCCCCATTTTGGATTGTATCACTGAGAAGCATACTGGATTGCATCAAGCATCCTGGGACAGCCCTGGAAACGAGAGCTGGATGCAGTCCTGGGTCATTCCCTAGCGCAGGTACATCTTCACAACTGTGGAAATATCATATTCCCTACTACTCTAAATATCATGGTATCCCTGAATACCAAATTGTACCCTCTTCAAAAATTTGACAAAAGACATGGCGTCCCACAAGTGCAGTGGCACCCCAGGTGGTATCCACTTATTACCAGTGCAGACCGACTGGGTCTGTGTTTGTTCTTCTTGTTGGTTCCTTTAACAGTGAGCTTAGACTGGGATCTCATTGAATGCTGGATATACCAAGATATTTAGTTAGCAAAGAGTCTGGGAGTGGTAACACATGCACCAAATGCCACAAAGCAGTGTTTGAATCCCTTATGGAGTTGCAGTGCAGGCTTGGCCAGCTCTCTGCTCAGTGTTGAATCACTTATGGATTGGCTGTGCTGGCTTGGCCAGCTTTCTGCTCTGTTTGAATCCTTTATGGAGGGACTGTGCAGGCTTGATCAGCTCTCTGCTCTGTTTGAATCCCTTATGGAGGAACTGTGCAGGCTTGGCCAGCTCTCTGCTCTGTTTGAATCCCTTATGGAGGGACTGTGCAGGCTTGGCCAGCTCTCTGCTCAGTGTTGAATCCATTATGGAGGGACTGTGCAAGCTTGATCAGCTCTCTGCTCAGTGTTGAATCCCTTATGGAGGGACTGTGCAGGCTTGGCCAGCTCTCTGCTCAGTGTTGAATCCATTATGGAGAAACTGTGCAAGCTTGATCAGCTCTCTGATCAGTGTTGAATCCCTTATGGAGGGACTGTGCAGGCTTGGCCAGCTCTCTGCTCAGTGTTGAATCCCTTATGGAGGGACTGTGCAGGCTTGGCCAGCTCTCTGCTCTGTTTGAATCCCTTATGGAGGGACTGTGCAGGCTTGGCCAGCTCTCTGCTCAGTGTTGAATCCATTATGGAGGGACTGTGCAAGCTTGATCAGCTCTCTGCTCAGTGTTGAATCCCTTATGGAGGGACTGTGCAGGCTTGGCCAGCTCTCTGCTCAGTGTTGAATCCATTATGGAGGGACTGTGCAAGCTTGATCAGCTCTCTGCTCAGTGTTGAATCCCTTATGGAGGGACTGTGCAGGCTTGGCCAGCTCTCTGCTCAGTGTTGAATCCATTATGGAGAAACTGTGCAAGCTTGATCAGCTCTCTGCTCAGTGTTGAATCCCTTATGGAGGGACTGTGCAGGCTTGGCCAGCTCTCTGCTCAGTGTTGAATCCCTTATGGAGGGACTGTGCAGGCTTGGCCAGCTCTCTGCTCTGTTTGAATCCCTTATGGAGGGACTGTGCAGGCTTGGCCAGCTCTCTGCTCAGTGTTGAATCCATTATGGAGGGACTGTGCAAGCTTGATCAGCTCTCTGCTCAGTGTTGAATCCCTTATGGAGGGACTGTGCAGGCTTGGCCAGCTCTCTGCTCAGTGTTGAATCCATTATGGAGAAACTGTGCAAGCTTGATCAGCTCTCTGCTCAGTGTTGAATCCCTTATGGAGGGACTGTGCAGGCTTGGCCAGCTCTCTGCTCAGTGTTGAATCCCTTATGGAGGGACTGTGCAGGCTTGGCCAGCTCTCTGCTCTGTTTGAATCCCTTATGGAGGGACTGTGCAGGCTTGGACAGCGCTCTGCTCAGTGGCAGGTATATTATCCCCAGGGCGGACCGAGGCAGGATTAAAAAGGGCTTTCTTTACCGAGCAGGGGGACTGATGCATTTTCTTTTGAAAAGATCTCTGAGGGAGCTGTTTTTTCTCAAGAAATGATCCTAATCGAGTTTGAAATGACATATTGCCGAGGTTGAGTGGATTGTCATGGTGCTGGCAGATTGGGAGAGGCTGTACCTGCCTGGCTGTGTGTGGTGAGAGACAGGCTGGGCACACAGCGCCCTGGAGAAGTGCTGCATGAACCCAGAATCAAAGTACTCTTTTTGTTTTTCAAATTTCGCAATTAAATTTGAAAAACATTTTTTGAATTAAGCTCCCTCACTAAAGCAGTACCCACAACAACTCAGGAGATCTGAAGATCAGTTGCCGTCCTCTGACCCCCAATCGCCTCTGCCCAGGAGCTCGAGACAGATGTGAGCCACTGGCCTTGGATGCAAGCCATTGGGTGCCCGGCATGCAGAGGCCGCTGTAGCTAATCAGGGACCCCCTAATTCCAGATATTCAACTTCTTAGTAACACAGCAACCTTATGGCATATCTGTAGATTGTTTACAGCTATGGCCAAAAGTTTTGCATATCACCCTATAGAAGTAACCAATTTTGCTTCATAAAATCAAATGAAATCTGCTGAATAATATTACGTTAACATATTCAATTACATATCGGTTTGTAGTTTTCCATATACTTAAAGAAAAACTGACAAAAAGTGAAAGAATTGATTTTACTATTTTTTTTCCTCCCAATTTGAAATGTTTAATTGTATTTTTAGGCTCAGCTCACTGCTACCATCCCTGCACTAACTCAGGAGCAGTGAAGACGAACACACGCTGTCCTCCGAAGTGTGTGCCGTCAGCCGACCGCTTCTTTTCACTCTGCAGGCTACAGCGTCAGAGGACAACGCAGCTCTGGGCACCTTACAGGCAAACCCGCAGGAGCCCGGCCAGTCTACAGGGGTTGCTAGTGCGTAGTGAGCCGAGGACACCCTGGCCGACCTAAGGCCCCCCCCCCCGGGTGGTGCTTACCCAATTGTGCGCCACCCCTGGGAGCTCCTGTCCACGGTTGGCAGTGGAATAGCCTGGACTCGAACCGGTGACCTCCAGGCTATAGGGCGCAATATTGATTGATATCAGTGTTTCATATTTAATATCAGTGTATTAAATATGAAACACTCTTCCGACTCAGAATGCATTCACAGACAGGGCTGTACAAACACTACAAGGCTTTGGAGAAAGGGAATTGCTTTGGAGCAGTGTTTATGCATCAGACAATGACATTTGACATTAGTAAATCAAAGGGCACTTTTGTTTTGAATGCGTTTAATGGGTTCCTCTGTGCAAGCGTGATAGATTGGCCCAGGTTCCAGCGCTCTGAAAGGGAACAGATGGCGCGTGTAAATGGAAGTAACTCTGCAGTGGCACAAATTAAAAAGTTGTACCTCAGGGATTGCCCACCAACCTGTTTTTATGAGAGTTATAAATGATTTGGCAGGGGCCATGGCATCATTGTGAAGCATGCTTCTACATTATCTTTATTTATTTATTTATTGCTTCTACTGCGCTGCAAAATCTTTTAAATATTGCAGGTATGAAATAGACAGAGGGGAAATATTGCTTCATCTGAGAGAGGGCAGTGGGGACTAACCATGATGTAGCTCTGACTCCGATGTAGATCTGACCGTGATGTAGATCTGACCGTGATGTAGCTCTGACTCCTATGTAGATCTGACCATGATGTAGATCTGACCGTGATGTAGATCTGACCATGATGTAGCTCTGACCGTGATGTAGATCTGACCGTGATGTAGATCTGACTCCGATGTAGATCTGACCATGATGTAGATCTGACCGTGATGTAGATCTGACCATGATGTAGCTCTGACCGTGATGTAGATCTGACCGTGATGTAGATCTGACTCCGATGTAGATCTGACCATGATGTAGATCTGACCGTGATGTAGATCTGACCATGATGTAGCTCTGACCGTGATGTAGATCTGACCGTGATGTAGAGCTGACCATGATGTAGCTCTGACCATGATGTAGCTCTGACCATGATGTAGATCTGACCGTGATGTAGCTCTGACCATGATGTAGATCTGACCGTGATGTAGATCTGACTCCGATGTAGAGCTGACCATGATGTAGAGCTGACCATGATGTAGCTCTGACCGTGATGTAGCTCTGACCGTGATGTAGATCTGACTCCGATGTAGAGCTGACCATGATGTAGCTCTGACCATGATGTAGATCTGACCATGATGTAGCTCTGACCATGATGTAGATCTGACCGTGATGTAGCTCTGACCGTGATGTAGATCTGACCGTGATGTAGATCTGACCGTGATGTAGCTCTGACCGTGATGTAGCTCTGACCATGATGTAGATCTGACCGTGATGTAGCTCTGACCGTGATGTAGCTCTGACCGTGATGTAGATCTGACCGTGATGTAGATCTGACCGTGATGTAGCTCTGACCATGATGTAGATCTGACCGTGATGTAGATCTGACCGTGATGTAGCTCTGACAATGATGTAGATCTGACCGTGATGTAGATCTGACCGTGATGTAGATCTGACCGTGATGTAGCTCTGACCGTGATGTAGATCTGATGACACAAAACACTGTTGCAGCAGCAAAGGTCATTCAAAATGATCTAGACAGCATTCAGAACTGGGCAGACACATGGCAAATGACATTTAATAGAGAAAAGTGTAAAGTATTGCATGCAGGCAATAAAAATGTGCATTATAAATATCATATGGGAGATACTGAAATTGAAGAAGGGAACTATGAAAAAGACCTAGGAGTTTATGTTGACTCAGAAATGTCTTCATCTAGACAATGTGGGGAAGCTATAAAAAAAGGCCAACAAGATGCTCGGCTATATTGTGAGAAGTGTTGAATTTAAATCAAGGGAAGTAAAGTTAAAACTTTACAATGCATTAGTAAGACCTCACCTAGAATATTGTGTTCAGTTCTGGTCACCTGGTTACAAAAAGGATATTGCTGCTCTAGAAAGAGTGCAAAGAAGAGCGACCAGAATTATCCCGGGTTTAAAAGGCATGTCGTATGCAGACAGGCTAAAAGAACTGAATCTCTTCAGTCTTGAACAAAGAAGACTACGCGGCGATCTGATTCAAACATTCAAAATCCTGAAAGGTATAGACAATGTCGACCCAGGGGACTTTTTTAACATGAGAAAAGAAACAAAGACCAGGGGTCACAAATGGAGATTAGATAAAGGGGCATTCAGAACAGGAAATAGGAGGCACTTTTTTACAGAGAGAATTGTGAGGGTCTGGAACCAACTCCCCAGTAATGTTGTTGAAGCTGACACCCTGGGATCTTTCAAGAAGCTGCTTGATGAGATTCTGGGATCAATAAGCTACGAACAACCAAACGAGCAAGATGGGCTGAATGGCCTCCTCTCGTTTGTAAACTTTCTTATATTCTTATGTTCTTATGATGTAGCTCTGACCATGATGTAGATTTGACCATGATGTAGATTTGACCATGATGTAGCTCTGACCATGATGTAGATTTGACCATGATGTAGCTCTGACCGTGATGTAGCTCTGACCATGATGTAGATTTGACCATGATGTAGCTCTGACCATGATGTAGCTCTGACCATGATGTAGCTCTGACCATGATGTAGATTTGACCATGATGTAGCTCTGACCATGATGTAGATTTGACCATGATGTAGCTCTGACCATGATGTAGCTCTGACCATGATGTAGATTTGACCATGATGTAGATTTGACCATGATGTAGCTCTGACTCCGATGTAGATCTGACCATGATGTAGCTCTGACCATGATGTAGATTTGACCATGATGTAGCTCTGACTCCGATGTAGATCTGACCGCGATTTAGATGACGGGGGTCGAGGGTATTACAAATACCTAACAAACAATTGTTTGGCTTTTGTAAACACTTTCTTTTTTCACAAAACCTGTATCTGTTTGTATTGCTGGCAATGTAGAGTAGATATGACTAGATGGTGCTGGTGATTACTGCTAGAAAGACACTTTGGCTGCCGCTACATTACAGATGTCTAGAGCAGGCAACTCAAACTGAAGATCAGCTTCTGAACAGACTTATCAAAAAATAAACACATATCTTATATACTGTAGGTCTAGTGGACCACATGACATGCCACAGGATCACTAAAAAGGTGAATTCTGTTTTTCAGATATTTTGCATGGCACCATTTCTATCTTTTTAAAAACAGTAAACAAGTACTGTACAGCAGTGTTAGATTGCAAGCGACAACACTCCACTATTCCATAGTCTACTTCAATTCAATCATGTAACCATATCTTCAGTACCTTTAGAATTGAAGTTTGAGATTGCATTACAGACTGATGTGTTTATATATCTTATGCGGAAATGAGGAAGCACAAAGTGAATGCACTGTTGTGACACAGGGTTTAGTATGACATTTAAGTTTGGCCATCACCGCGGTTAATTTAATGTGTCATACTTTTCAGTATGATAAAAGACTAGGAACAAATTAGGAAATAATAAAGATAATCCCTGAATATTTAATGGTAATGCGTGACAACAGGCTTTTAAACCTCTTCCCAAACTGTAATCCTTGGTATAATGTTTGGGGTTTTGACTTGAAACACAGCGATGGTGTTGCCATGGTAACGCTCGTTGTTAGGCCTTGGCCTAACCATTACATTAACAATCAGAGATTCCAGGGATTACATTTTACTTGTATCCAGGGCTCCTGCTCTTTGATGTGCAGTTTTCAGGTTTAAGGTTTAATACATTACAATGGTTCTATCAGGATTAGGCATTCGCACATTGGTTTTGAAAAGGGAAAGATGAATGACTTCATTTCTTGGTGTTACAACACGAAAACATGGGCTGCTTAGAAGACAGTAAACATACCCATTGCAGTGTTCTGTATGCTGTGCTGTGCTACTTTCAAAGACCATTTTGAAGTATAGGTAGCTTTGACTTATTCAAATAGTTAAAAATAGTCGAGGGCACCTGAGAACCTGCAGTCGACTAATCGCATGTCGCGATTGTGAAGTGATTGTGAAGTGCGAGGTTTCAGATGAACGGAATTGCAGTTGCGGTTGCAATCCATCAACATGTAAATAACATTTTAGAACATTAAGAAATAGCTTTAAAAAATCGAAGCAGTTTTAAAATATAGTTCACAAAAAGAAAAGTGTTAAGAAACAGTACATGCACAAACATCCAAGACATGATTTATTAATTTTACTAATGCCAGTTGCGAGTAGGTGTCCTGTATGACTGTTTTTGCTTCAACTAACGGAATTTGTCAAATGGTAGTCGTTCTACTGCTACGACCAATCACATGGTAGACGACTGAGCATCTTTCCGATAGAACGTCTAGCTCGACCAATCACATGGTACGCGACTGAGCATCTTTCTAATAGAATGTCTAGCTCGACCAATCACATGGTACGCGACTGAGCATCTTTCTGATAGAAAGTCTAGCTCGACCAATCACATGGTACGCGACTGAGCATCTTTCTGATAGAACGTCTAGCTCGACCAATCACATGGTATGCGACTGAGCATCTTTCTGATAGAAAGTCTCGCTCGACCAATCACATGGTACGCGACTGAGCATCTTTCTGATAGAATGTCTAGCTCGACCAATCACATGGTATGCGACTGAGCATCTTTCTGATTGGTCGAGCTAGTCGTTCTATCACATGGTATGCGACTGAGCATCTTTCTGATAGAACGTCTAGCTCGACCAATCACATGGTATGCGACTGAGCATCTTTCCGATAGAACGTCTAGCTCGACCAATCACATGGTACACGACTGAGCATCTTTCCGATAGAACGTCTAGCTCGACCAATCACATGGTATGCGACTGAGCATCTTTCTGATTGGTCGAGCTAGTCGTTCTATCACATGGTATGCGACTGAGCATCTTTCTGATAGAACGTCTAGCTCGACCAATCACATGGTACGTGACTGAGCATCTTTCTAATAGAACTTCTAGCTTCAAAAAAGAGAGAAGGAAGGGAAGCAAAACATTGAAAAGGTAAATAAACCTGCAAATTTAAAACCAATACAGGCTGTTTACAAATCTCAATACAACCCTGATTATCAGGCATTCCCTTAGAAAAGTGACCCATAGACAGGTATGGTAAAGCACTGTAATAAACATGAGTAAGCTATGGTAAATTCATAGTGTAACCCTAGGAAAAGCATGGTAAACTGCAAAAATACTGATGGTAAATTTTTGTAAGGGTTACCTTGGCAGTTGACCGTGTCTGTATTGTAGTAATGCCCTCTAATCAGTGTTCTGTAGCGTAGGGAGGTCAGTGCTGATGCCATGACCTGTCTCTCCTGGTCTCCCCCTCTCCCTGCAGTACTTCCCCGGCCGGCCGGTGGTGATGAAGCTCCTGCAGTCCCTGGAGTCTAAGCTGAAGAGCCATGATGACCCTGAGCTCCAGTACACTGCTCTGGAGACAGTGCTGGACAATGAAGTGCAGGTCAGCCCCGCCGCTTGCTTTACAGGAACGCCATGTGCATCTTCACAATATTTCATTTCTTACCTCTTCAGTATCCTGTGTGTTCACTTCACAATATTTCATTTCTTACCTGTTTAGTATCCTTTGTGTTCACTTCACAATATTTCATTTCACCTGTTCAGTATCCTGTGTGTTCACTTCACAATATTTCATTTCTTACCTGTTTAGTATCCTTTGTGTTCACTTCACAATATTTCATTTCACCTGTTCAGTATCCTGTGTGTTCACTTCACAATATTTCATTTCTTACCTGTTCAGTATCCTGTGTGTGTTCACTTCACAATATTTCATTTCTTACCTGTTCAGTATCCTGTGTGTGTTCACTTCACAATATTTCATTTCACCTGTTCAGTAACCTGTGTGTGTGTGTTCACTTCACAATATTTCATTTTACCTGTTCAGTAACCTGTGTGTGTGTGTTCACTTCACAATATTTCATTTCACCTGTTCAGTATTCTGTGTGTGTGTTCACTTCACAATATTTCATTTCACCTGTTCAGTATCCTGTGTGTCTGTTCACTTCACAATATTTCATTTCACCTGTTCAGTAACCTGTGTGTGTGTGTTCACTTCACAATATTTCATTTCACCTGTTCAGTATCCTGTGTGTGTGTTCACTTCACAATATTTCATTTCACCTGTTCAGTATCCTGTGTGTGTGTTCACTTCACAATATTTCATTTCACCTGTTCAGTATCCTGTGTGTCTGTTCACTTCACAATATTTCATTTCACCTTTTCAGTATCCTGGTGTAAAAAATACAATTTGACTTTAAATTAATTACTTATAATCATAGTCATCCCAACAAAACATATTAAACTCTTGCGCTGTTAGAGCCAATGGGAGTGAATTACCTAGCAACAAATGTTACGTAGAATGCAGGTTTCACAAATCGATGGATGTCCAATAAATAACAAATTTATATATATATATATATATATATATATATATATATATATATATATATATATATATATATAACGTTTAAATATATAAAAAATATGAACCCAGAGGAACTGCTGAATTTATCCTGAAATCATGTGAATCACTACAATTTAACACAGATGGAGGCCACTTAACTTGGTGTGATTTTGAAGGAGATTGGTTACACCTGAACTAATTTAGGATTGCTATTAAGGGGGGTGGACACTTATCCAACCAAGCTATTTCAGTTTTTATTTTTAATTAATTTTCTTCAAATTTCTAGAATATTTTTTTCACTTGGAAGTTGTGGGGTAGGATGTGTAGATAAATGAAAAAAAAAAAACTGTTTTTTTCCATTTTAATTCCAGGCTATAAGGCAACAAAAGGTGAACATTTTGAAAGGGGGGGTAGACTTTCTATAGGCACTGTATCTAGAGAACCACTGATATCCCACAGCATTGCATCAAAGAACCAGTGTCATCTATCTAGAGAACCACTGGTATCCCACAGCATTGCATCAGAGAACCAGTGTCATCTATCTAGAGAACCACTGGTATCCCACAGCATTGCATCAGAGAACCAGTGTCATCTATCTAGAGAACCACTGGTATCCCACAGCATTGCATCAGAGAACCAGTGTCATCTATCTAGAGAACCACTGGTATCCTGTGGAACATTGCATCAGGAAACCAGTGCTATCTATTTAGAGAACCACTGGTATCCTGTGGAGCATTGCATCAGGAAACCAGTGTTATCTATCTAGAGAACCACTTCTCCACATGTGGTGACATTCTGAGTGTAAAAACCTGCGGGTATATGGGGGTGCCCTCTGTCTGTCTTTGTGTTGAGCGTATCCGAATCTGTGGGTGTATATAAACTGTGTGTAATGCGTGTGCGGCTCTCCCTCCTCTCCTCAGACCCCGGACGCTGCTCTCCCCGATGTTGAGAGGTGGGTGTCCTGCCAGGGGAGCAAGCCTTGCTTCCGAGGGTACCCCTGCTCGGTCTGGACCCTCTTCCACCTGCTCACAGTGCAGGCAGCCCACAGCACATACACCCCGGCCCCAGGTAGGAGAGATGAATATCATCACACACACACTGACTGTCTGCCTGTTCCCATCTTTATTTTTGAGTCTCGTCGTTGGGTCTACAGAATGACCAGGGCTCTCCTCTGTGACAGGGAACAGGTTAAACAATAAGGTTACGTCCAGCTGCTCTGTGTTTGAGGGAAATCCTGTTTTTTGAGTTACTGGAAAAGTAATTTGTTTAGGGCAGGCAAAAGGGATTTGTTGAGATTAGTGGAATTTGAGCAGTTAATGAAGGGTGCAGCTCAGCTCCACACGGGGTTAATCTGAGGTTCAGCTGGACCTCACGTGACCTGCAGATGGGCCCTACAAAGGGTGTCCATCTGTCCACTAGGGGCCGGCAGCCAGATTACTCTGGTCAGGGTTATCCTCTGGAAAACAACAATGACAACATAACCACAACATCTGGGTGTGCGGATTGATTTGGATAATACTACATTAGAGACTCTTTCTCCAGGCGTGTGTGTATGACTACCAGAAGAATACCAATATACTGTACTGCAAAGTACTGGTACTTTAGATACAGTTAAGACAACTACGATCAATACTGTCAGGATGGAACCTGCATTGAGCAGAGCTGCTGATTGCATGCCTGTGGTTCTGAACTCCCCTCTCACCCTCTACCCTCTGCCTCTCCTCTTTCCCCTCCCCCCTCCACCCTCTCTCCTCTCTCTCTCCTCTCCCCACCCCCCTCTGCCCTCCCCCTCTACCCCCCACTCCCCTCTCCTCTCTCTGCTCTCCCCACCCCCCTCTGCCCTCCCCTCTCCACCCCCCTCTCCCCACCCCCCTCTGCCCTCCCCTCTCCACCCCCCTCTCCCCTCTCCTCTCTCTGCTCTCCCAACTCCCCTCTGCCCTGTCTCCTCTCCCCTCTCCTCTCTTCACAGATCCCCTAGAGGTGCTGCAGGCCATGCGTGGGTATATAAAGCACTTCTTCAGCTGCAGGAATTGTGCCAAGCACTTTGAGGGCATGGCGGCCGAGTCAATGAGCCAAGTGGACAGCCTGCCCAATTCAGTGCTGTGGCTCTGGTCAAAGCACAACATCGTCAACGAACGGCTTGCAGTTAAACCCACCGACTGCACAGTGATTGCAGCTGACAAAATAATCCCAGGAATCTTACCTGTTTTGTACTTCCATTTGTTACATAGATGTCCAGTTTTGAAAGAAACACTTTTATAGTAGCATGGATTTGTATTTTAAAACATAATATCTGGTACAGTCGCCACCGCTTAGAACGGGCGCGTTTGTGTTAACGTGATTCTCTCGGGGTAAGCGATGGACGGTATAAACTCCCACACAATAACCTGGAAATTCAAAATGTCCCTCAATCACCAGGGCAGTAATCAAAACAAACAAGCGTTGTGATGGTCGGGCAGGTCCTACAGAACAGTTTCCTAATCCCAGACACTGGAAAATAGCCATGCCAACCCCGTGCACACATACACAGACAAAAACAAACAAAACAAAATAGATATATCCCAGCTTATCGAAAGCGGGTGGTGATCAGAACCCCAAATGATAACTAATTTTGCTAATAGTTAGTTATTAGTTAGTTAAACATGTCATTATAGCACCTAATTTCTATTAATTTTAATTTACTTCAAATAAAAATAATATCAAAACCGATATAATTCTTAAAATCACCAAACACAAACAAGTTGGCTCCACAGAGTTCCTAACTAAACAAAACAAAATATCAAGTTGCAGAATCAGCCAGATGAAACAAAACAATTTACAGTGTCACTTATCTGCAAAGGTTGTCTTGTTTGCTCCTTTTAAAGGCGTAGGCAGCCCTTAGGTCTGCCAAAGGGTGTATGCAGTTAAAAATACAGTCATTACACTAATAAATGTTTTTATTTAAACCTATGAATGTAATACAAAGTAAGTGTAAAAAAGTAATGCAAGTGCAGAAATGTACAGTACAGGTAGACTACATGACTGCAAATTGTTTCCAGCGAAGAACTCTGTGATAAGCATCTGGACGATCTTTTTTTGCATGTATGGATGACAAACCTTTTCAGCGCTTTCTAAAAAATCCCAATTCGGCTCTATATTCTGATGCTGCTCCAAAGCACACCACAGTGTTAAAAGCGCAGCACACACATACATAGCCATTCAGAAAAATGGCGGTTCTGTTTGCTGGTAAACCATAGGCAGGTGGGGAACTCCTCTAAAACAACGCAGGGTTTTCCACTTGTCTATCACATTTTTCACTGCCATCTGTATTACAGCAAAGCAGGACAGAAATTATTTCCTTTTCTCTTTCTGGCCATGCTTGCTTGCTGTTGCAGTCAGTGCTGTTTTTTCAAACTGTAAACCCGACACTGCATATATAGATTAAATAGCCAAGGTACAGTATTATTATTATTATTAGTTTATTTAGCAGACGCCTTTATCCAAGGCGATTTACAGAGATTAGGGTGTGTGAACTATGCATCAGCTGCAGAGTCACTTACAACTACGTCTCACCCGAAAGACGGAGCACAAGGAGGTTAATGACTTGCTCAGGGTCACACAATGAGTCAGTGGCTGAGGTGGGATTTGAACCGGGGACCTCTTGGTTACAAGCCCTTTTCTTTAACCACTGGACCACACAGCCTCCTAGTAGGGGTAATCGCTCAGTAATGAGGTGCAAACAGCTGATTGGTGGATTAGTAAGAGCGATTACTACAGTATAAGCAGCGCGTTTGTTATTTAAATCTATGTCAATGGCACATAATGAGATCCAAACACCTGAGTTTGCCCGAAATATACGGTGTGCTTAACACAGTATAAATGATGCCTTTATTATTGAAATCAATGGGAATGGCAAATGGCAAATGCTATTTGTCCGATATAAATGGCCGCCCGAAATAACTCAGTACGGTGTAAGTGGTGACGCCTGTACTACTCTTGGTTAAAAAATCTCTGTTGGCAAACCATGTTTTCAGTTAGTGTTGCACTTGCTTGGTCATTTCACCTGCCCCCGCTTTTTTCCTGTCATTAACCAACCCGCTGCTTCCACTGTTGACGGACATAACATGACCCAGAAGAGACTGCTGGAGAGAAATGGCACAGGAAGTGCAAGTGTAATAGATTTCCTGAGAACAAGGGATAGAAACCTTTTTTAAAATAGTACCAGATATCATGTTTCAAAATTAAAACACATATTTGAGGCCAGATATTTTGTTTGCTACAATTACTTTAATGCTTAAAAAAGAGAGTGAATTGAAGTAGTGAATTGTCAATTCCAGTGTACTTGGTGTTCAGTATAATTGTGTCTTGTTATACATGTACAGTACACCCTCACTATAACGCCCTTCATTATAATGAACCTTTGGGCTATAACGAACCTGGCCCCTGGCCCCCAAATAAAAAAAAGATAATATAAACACACACTGTCAACATCCCTGTGTGTACGCACGGGATGCCACCTCCGCAGTGAAGTCATCTCTTTCGTCTTAATAAAAAGCATGCGCTGTATAACTATGCCTCCAAAACAAAAATCATTTTATGTTGCACAAAGCTGGAAACTATATTAATTGTTTGAAAAAAGGAGTAATGCAGACATGTCGCTGTTGTAAATATAGGTTGTCAACCATGTGGCAAAGCAACATTGATTTAAAAAAAAAAAACAAAAAAAAAAACACTTGAGGATCTGATGAACTTATAATGTCGGGATGATTTGGAATAAATTCTTGCGTGTTGGATTAAGATTTGGTGCACTTTGAAACGATTCCTATCAGATTGATTCTGAATAAATGTTCAGCTTCAATTTGCGATTTGTGCTTTCTGTACTGCGTTTTAATTATTTAACGAATGATAAAGCAAAGTCAGAATACTGCATACATGAGATGCACAGGTACATGTAATTCTACTTTTATTCACAATCTCATCTCATTAACTTACTCAACAGTTTGTCGTTCATTTTTACTGTCCTTTCGCTATAACAAACCCCTCGATATAACGAAACAAAAGGCTTGGACTCCAACAGGTTCGTTATAGCGAGGGTGTGCTGTATTAGCATGGGCGTAGTTTGACTTTTACATTGGGGGAGGGGGGGGGGGGGGCTGAAGTATAAGGCACTATAGTATATGGTGGGGGCCCAGAGGTATGGGAACCCTGGTGGTGGTGTGAGGGTTAAAGCTACAGAGATTGTAAGTGTGCAACAGAGCAAATTTGATTTATTATGAGCCTTCCTAAGAACTTCATTCACATAGTTATAGGCATTGCAGAGTCTTGGATTCAAATCGTATACATAGAACTAATCCATTTACAATTTACTAAAATTACTAACCAGACACTAACTCAAAAAGTCATGTTTCTTTTATATTTTAATTGATTATTTATTAAGTCAAATAAAACAAAGATAACAAAAACACAGAGTAACAGTGGCTATTAAAAGTATTCAGGAATATTCGCAGGTGAAAGTGGAGACAGGGTACCAAAACAGAAACTCAATTCATTATACACAGGCAATTTTACTATAAAATCTACCAGATTTTATAGTAATTCCCCAGAGTGTGTGAGTTTCAAAGAAACATTGTGAAAAAAAGACAACCTTGCATGTAAACAGTAGCCTATAATGGGAGGCTATGGTCAAAAATACAGAATTTCGAAACAAGTTTAAAAGAGAAGGAGATGTGATACATTTTATTGGACTAACTAAACAAAAAATGTAATCACATTGTGATTATTTTATTTTTTAAAATAATGTTGCTCAAATCAAGAACAAAGCTGCCCAAAATAAGTAAATAAGTACAGTAATTAATAAAACTTTGATCACAGCCAATGTGTACCAGTATGCAATATATTAAAACATATTCAGTTACACTAATTACAGTAAACTTCATATTTGATGCATAAATTACACTACAGTTCAAACGAGGATGTATGATTTTATCAAGAATGAAATGTAAAATTCAGATAGAAAAATACTGAGGCACCTGTTTCTACTTCCCGCTTCTGGCTTATCGTGTGTCTCGCACACGTGCTCCTTTGATTCACAGTTCACTCGGGTTCACTCCCAGCGCATTCACCAACACGGCCAAGTCAGGATTCATGGTGCTTTTCCCATTGTAATTATTATTCGTATTGGGGATTGCCTGCGTGTCCAAGACAAGGCTTAGCCCCCCAAGCCCCAGGCCCATGTAGATTAGAGACCTGCCTATCAACTCTTTATTGAGAGTCACACTCTGAGGGTAGAAGGTCTGTCTGTTTGTCTGTCTATAGAAAGATATTTTTACATGTGTCTAGAATTGCTTGTCCTGTTTAAGAAACTTGGTTGGATATTCTGTAAGTGAGGCTCACTTTTGTACATATACACAGTGTGAATGTCATTCATCTTCTGATAGCTCTAATTTTGTCATTTCAGCCATGGTGGGGGAGGTTACTGATGCACTTATTAACTTAATTGACTACAGTAAAGATTCAACTGAAAGAGGTCAATAAAGATGTAATCAGATCCCTCACTGTTTATATTATTTAAATACACCTAATGGCTGTGAAATCCAACTGTCTTGCTTTCTACAATGGACACAATTTTCCCAAATTACTTAATGCCCCCCTCCCCGGAGAAAGATGACATTGTCAGGTGTGATCCACCTGAAAGTTTTCCATTTCTAATTTAAAGAATGGCTTGTTCTCGCTCAGCCCTAATCCCTTTAATTCCACTATCCTCTCGTCAGACAACAGCTGCTGCTAGCAGACTGAGCCCCCTGTCTCTGTCAGGCTGAGGATTATATGGATCTTTAGAGGCCTGTGGCTCTGTAGCCACAGTGGTGCTGGACTCATGGGGGAGTATGTGTTCTGCACAACCGTTTCTCAGGAGTGTGTGTTCTGAAGAACCATTTCTCAGGAATGTGTTCTGAAGAACTGTTTCTCAGGGCAGTGTTTGTTCTGAAAAAACATTTCTCAGGGCAGACTGTGTTCTGAAGAACTGCTTCTCGGGAGTGTGTATTCTGAAGAACCGTTTCTCAGGGCAGAGTGTGTTCTGAAGAACCGTTTCTCAGGAGTGTGTGTTCTGAAGAACCATTTCTCAGGAGTGTGTGTTCTGAAGAACTGTTTCTCAGGGCAGTGTTTGTTCTGAAAAACCATTTTTCAGGGCAGAGTGTGTTCTGAAGAACTGCTTCTCGGGAGTGTGTGTTCTGAAGAACCATTTCTCAGGAGTGTGTGTTTTGCAGAATCGTTTCTCAGGGCAGTGTTTGTTCTGAAAAACCATTTCTCTGGGCAGAGTGTTTTCTGAAGAACCGTTTCTCAGGAGTGTGTTCTGAAGAACTGTTTCTCAGGGCAGTGTTTGTTCTGAAAAAACATTTCTCAGGGCAGACTGTGTTCTGAAGAACTGCTTCTCGGGAGTGTGTATTCTGAAGAACCGTTTCTCAGGGTAGAGTGTGTTCTGAAGAACCGTTTCTCAGGAGTGTGTGTTCTGAAGAACCGTTTCTCAGGAGTGTGTGTTCTGTAGATACTTTTCTTAGAGCAATGTGTGTTCTGAAGAATCATTTCTTAGAGCAATGTGTGTTCTGAAGAACCATTTCTCAGGAGTGTGTGTTGAAGAACTGTTTCTCAGGGCAGTGTGTGTTTTGAAGAACCGTTTCTCAGAGCAGTGTGTGTTTTGAAGAACCGTTTCTCAGGGTAGAGTGTGTTCTGAAGAACCGTTTCTCAGGAGTGTGTGTTCTGAAGAACCGTTTCTCAGGAGTGTGTGTTCTGCAGATACTTTTCTTAGAGCAATGTGTGTTCTGAAGAATCATTTCTTAGAGCAATGTGTGTTCTGAAGAACCATTTCTCAGGAGTGTGTGTTGAAGAACTGTTTCTCAGGGCAGTGTGTGTTTTGAAGAACCGTTTCTCAGAGCAGTGTGTGTTTTGAAGAACCGTTTCTCAGGGTAGAGTGTGTTCTGAAGAACTGTTTCTCAGGGCAGTGTGTGTTCTGAAGAATCATTTCTTAGAGCAATGTGTGTTCTGAAGAACCGTTTCTCAGGAGTGTGTGTTGAAGAACTGTTTCTCAGGGCAGTGTGTGTTCTGAAGAACCATTTCTCAGAGCAGAGTGTGTTCTGAAAAACCGTTTCTCTGGAGTGTGTTCTGAAGAACCGTTTCTCAGGAGCGTGTGTTCTGAAGAACCGTTTCTCAGGAGTGTGTGTTCTGAAGAACCGTTTCTCAGGAGTGTGTGTTCTGAAGAACCGTTTCTCTGGAGTGTGTTCTGAAGAACTGTTTCTCAGGGCAGTGTGTGTTCTGAAGAACCATTTCTTAGAGCAATGTGTGTTCTGAAGAACCATTTCTCTGGAGTGTGTGTTCTGAAGAACCATTTCTCAGGACAGTGTGTGTTCTGAAGAACCGTTTCTCAGGAGTGTGTGTTCTGAAGAACCATTTCTCAGGACAGTGTGTGTTCTGAAGAATCATTTCTCAGGACAGTGTGTGTTCTGAAGAACCATTTCTCAGGACAGTATGTGTTCTGAAGAACCGTTTCTCAGGAGTGTGTGTTCTGAAGAACCATTTCTTAGAGCAATGTATGTTCTGAAGAACCATTTCTCAGGACAGTGTGTGTTCTGAAGAACCATTTCACTGGAGTGTGTTCTGAAGAACTGTTTCTCTGGAGTGTGTGTTCTGAAGAACCGTTTCTCTGGAGTGTGAATAGATAACCATCTCCTCTTACAATATGTGCAGCAGATTTTATTAAGCAAGATGTCCCACAAGTGTGGCGGTATCCTAAATGTTCCCATGGTTTTACTATGCATTACCATGGTTTGTGATGTTTTTATTTTTAATATGCTTTACTGTAACTCTCTGGGCTTGACCATGCTTACCTACGGTCACAGACATCAGTATTGGCACCATTCACTTAATATAAGCTAATAATTAAAAAAAAAAAAAAACATGTTAAATACAAGCTTTTTTGGCAACATTAGCCACTAATTTATATGACAAAAAAACAAAATACTAGTTTTCTGGTAGTTTAACAAAAGCAATTTAGCAATTTCAAATATTTGTTCATGAAATGGTCCATTTATTAAAAACCATTACACAGTAATTAAGCTGCATTACAAAGTCCATAGCCAGAAAAAGAGGTCATTATTTCCAACATCTGTTGAAGAAGAACATTTTGGCAACACAGCAGATGATGGTCAATACAAAGGAGTTGGATTCACGATTGAGAAAAGCACTCATAGCAAAACTGCAACAAAGGAACTAACTATAGAACAGTATCAAAGAAATATGGAATACCAAAATCCACAATCAGAGCAATAATCAAAACGTACCACAGCACAAATTCACCAAAACGCTTGAAAGAAGTGGACATCCAAAGACAATTACAAGTACAGCAGGTAGGAGAATTGTCCAACCAGCTAAAAAAAATATCCAAGATTAACAGCCAAGGAATTAAGGAAAGATTTAGAATCATCAGGCATAATAGTGCACGAAAGAACTGTACACAGAACACGGAAGAGTTGTATGCAGTTAGATCTTGCTGCAAACCACTTTAAAAGAAAATTATCAAACAAACCGTCTCAAATTTGTCAAGACATATGAACAGGAATTATCTGGTCCAATGAGACTAAAATATAACTTTTCCCCCAGAATGGACCACAGCATCTTGAAAAAAAAAGGGAAAGCCTTCAAAGAAGAAAACCTTGTACCTACAGTTAAGCATGGAGGTGGCTTGATCATGATATGGGGGTGTTTTAGCAGTTCAGGGACTGGAGACATTCATGTGATTGAAGATTGAATGAATGCAGCCATGTATCAAACCATTCTACAAAGTACAATGATATAATCTGCTCGTAGGCTGATTGGCTGATCTTTCAACATGACAACCACCCAAAGCATACGGCTAAGTCAACTCTGGAATTCTTGAAGAAAACTAAGATAAAAGTTCTGGCATGGCCTTTGCAATTACCAGATCTCAATCCAATAGAAATGCTTTGGACTGATCTGAAAAACGCTGTAGCCAAGCATTGTGAATGAAATATGCAAGACAGAATGGGCCCAGATTTCACCAACAAGATGTAGCATACTGGTTAAGAATAATCATAAAAGAAATTGGAATATTTCTGTAATATCATTCTAAAATCTTACAAGGTCATTGTAATGCAATACGTTTAATTATACGGTTCATGTTTGAGTGACATCTAATAGCCACTCCTTAATTACTATAAGAGGACACCCACTGCAGGAGGTACTTAGGAGTGTGTTGTAAACCCTTGTCAAAATAAAAAAGGACAATATGGAGGGATTTTCTTTTCAGGAATAATAGCGCAACAGCGTGCTACCTCCTATTTGTGTTGTAAATGTAGCCAATAAGGAATCTCAACAAAATAAAAAGCTGTTTATTCTTATTGAAAGTAAGTGACTATTAAGTGAATTCATCCTTAAAACCACAGAAATGGCTCACAAAAATAAAAGGACTCAATAAAGCATGGAGCCCCAGTTCAAGGAGTGTCTCTCGGGGCTCTTCAGGGAATCGGAGTGTGTGGGCCTGCTGCTCCCAGTCCTGTGCTCCATCACTGAGACGCTGGAGCTGCAGACAGCCATTGTTCAAGCTGACAATAGATCACTAACACGCACTTTCCTAAAATACCAGCCAGGGACCTTTTGGAAATTCCCAGAGAGGCAATGACAGCAGGTGGCACAAGCCTTCCAAACTCACTGTAATCTCCTCCAGATTAGTGTTCTCGTTGGGAGCAAGAACAGCACGTGGTCATGAGCAACAGCAACGCTTCATCCCCCTTCTCTACGCCTCTCCCCCAGGGAGCTGTGCTCAAAGTCTCAAAGTGGGCCCTGTTAACAAATCCCCTTTCCGGGGCAATGAAGCATGAAAAAGGGCCTTTTTGTCAAGCAGAGAGACTATTAATCCCATTGGCCATGCAAGCTGTAGGCTGGCTGGTGGTCTTGGAGGGCCTTTGATACAATGTTTAGCACAAGGAAGACAAGGGTCGATTACAGGCCTGACCTTGTAAACAGGAGTACAAACAAAAGAGAAAGACAGCTTGATCTGGATGTGAAGATAAATATGCCTCCTTTAAAAGGAGGGGGCTTACCTAATAAGAAGATTTAATCATTCACTTTCTAATTTGCTCATCAGAGGCACATACTGCTATTTTGAAGCAAAGACAGAACAGTACAACAGACCCAGTGTATTCAATGAGCTCTTCCTTCCTGCCACTAAGCTGTTTCCTGTCAGTTTTATATGGTTTTATTAATTCATCTCAGGAAATGTGTCTTTGCAGTTGCTTCAAAATTTTGAGTACACAAATGATCTTTATTTGCAATGCAGCGTTGGCACTACGATGACAGTGGTTCTGTTCCTGAGGGGTAATGATAGCACAACCTGGGCAACTGCAATGGGTTGAAGCTGGTAGCTTTTCTTTATTCGACTGATCCAAACCAACAGTTCATCAGATATAATTGAGTCCTGTATGATATGGACCTGTAGTAATGATTTATTACCCCGGATGATTTATTAAAATAAGAACAGTACGATGAAAGCCTGAAACACCAAGACAGCACTGTCAGTAAATGCATTGCTAATTGTGAAACTGTACAGATGAAGGTGTTTATTGATTAACAATGTTATTAGATTAAATCTTGTGAGAGTAATCCCTCACTATCATCCAATACACACATCTTGACATCCATTGCACAGTACGTGTTATCCCATAGTAAGAGCAGCGGTACCATTCATATTATCGGTTTACTAACAAAGAAGAACCACTGGGTGGGACATTTGGACATTTGGTGAGAAATCTTGACCTGAACATCCCCTGCTTGCCTGCCATTCAGTCCTGGGCCTCTCTCAAGGACTGTGCCGAACTGTGTTTCTATTGTCAAGTGGATTAATGTCCACTGGTACTGCATAAGATAAAACATTGCACAGTAATGTTGCTCTTGGTAAAACTAAGTGACTGCCTTGGGTTTTATTATTTTATTACTCCTCTCCTAAGTAAAAGGCTCTGAATATGCATGGAGACAGGTTAAGAAGTTAACAAACCTTAAGATAATCCTAACAATACAGAAGTACAATACATTGCTCATCTCATCTTCCTCCTGACTGTGTTATAATACCCCAGGGTGTTCTGAGAGGGGAGCATCTGCCACTGGCAGGCCTGATGGAGGGTGTTGTTCCCTGGGCAAGGGAGCAGGAGAGGGTGTGGCTTGACTGGGTTGCTAGGCCGGGATGATAAATCTCTTCACTGCGTTGCCCCGGGGTCAGGGAGATAATAAATATGGTTCAGAGGAAATTCATGAGGAAAAAACCCCTTCCTCACACCCCTTTTGAAGGGAGCACTCTCCAGATTGAATAGAAACCAGACACCTCCAGAGGCCCCTTGTTTTAATTGAATTTCCATCTTGTTTGTTCCCAAAAGGGCAACCTGCTAATAAATTGCTTGTTGCTGCGTAGCAAACAAAACCTGTAGAATTCCATCATTTATTTTAATACTGTGGAGATTGTTGTCATTTCAGGGTTTATTAAAAAAAAAAAACCTTTTTTTTATAGTTTTGTTTTGTTCAAATTTGGGTTTTAGTGGGTCATACACAAATTAAACTTCAAAAACTGCACTCTAGCAGTTTAAACATTCCGTTGTGCTGCCTTCCAAGGAAGCACGGTCCATTTATTGATAGAAACCCCAAATACAGTATAATTTAAATGAATGATGTTCTCATACCTCACAGAATCTGTCTCGGGCAACAATGAACCAGGGTAAAGATTACAATTGTTTAAAGGTGGTGCTCACAATGATGTTTGGAAGATAGGAAGATAGGAAAATGGACCTTAAAATGTGCCTACATAGGATTTGATTTAAAACCAATACAAATGAGGCAATAGACAAGGTAATCTATATGGTAGTTCCATTAAATTATTTTCCTCAGTAAATATTTCATTTTTGTCCGTCATCTGTAGGCAAAATTTCCATCTTATCTAGACCACAGAGTCAGTTTAATTGAGGTTTACTGACTTGAAGAAATTCTGACTGGCTAATCTGACTAGCAGATAAAATACAACTTCAGCTGACTTTTTCAACTTAGATGTGACAATGCAACAAAGATAAACAGCACATATATGAATGTATTATGAATTATTTTAATAGTTTTTAATTGTGTCCACATACTTACTAGCCAGGGGCAAATCACTGATCTAAGATTTTGGCTACCCTGGTCTCGCACTGTGACATCTGTTGAATTGCATACAAATGATTGTACTGCACCTGAACTGGATGCAGTTACAGTATAAAACAAATCACCCATGAGGTCTTTCTTCTAAATATATCAACCGGTATTGTTTATTATCTAGACATCTTCTGCTCTAAACCCATGAAGTCCCAAAAAGCATGTGAAACAATATCATATGTATCATATGCACATCCCTTCACTAAACGTGACACTATATTGACACAATATTTTATAGATCATAGAACGAAAAAAAAGTTACAACTTTGCAGAATCTTTTCATTTCAAACTGCATCCATACCAAACACAGCATGTGACTGGAACCACTTCTCTGCTCATTTCTGTATAAAAACAATTTTCTTTGGTGCCACAAAAAGCCTTGCTATTTGTCTTGCTAGCAGCGGCTCCGGGGTCTATTCTTTGAATACAAATACATTTTTTTATATTTTTATTGAAATACAAGGCTTGTTTTTTAGCCATGCACAGGTTCCTCAGGCTAATCCTTTCAATAGTTGGCCAATCTCTCCCTTAATCATTAACATTTTCATTTAGATTTTTTGTGTTCTTCTTTTCTTGTAATTTTTACTGTACCCCACAGTGCAAGAATGAATCCATAGCAAACAATGTAATGTACACAACCGTCAGTCAATGTGCTTTGCAGAAGGCTTTGTAGTAGAAAATCAACCAGCTTGTGTTATGGGAACAGTAACTGCATTTTCAGTAGCTAAAAAGGCCTGGTTTGCCAATGGTTCAGTTAGTAACAAATGTTAATGACCACCTTTAATACCCGCACTCTTTTTTTTTTAGGTGATCGAAGTGAAGACCCCAAATTCCCTAAAGTTCTGTGGCCTCCCCCTGATCTGTGCCCCCAGTGTCACGATGAGTTGAAAGGGAAGCACGACTGGAAGATGGATCACATTCTGAAATTCCTCAAAGTTTATTTCTCCCCGGATTGCATCCTACAAGACTACCTGGAGGGGGAAGAGGAGCTGCTCACCAGGCAGAGAGAGAAGCTAGCCACCAGGAAGGAAGAGGCAGCCAGGGTGGCGGAGCGGAAGAGGAGAGGGACAGAAGAGGCAGCTAGAAGAGAGGTGGCAGATGTGGGGAGAGGGGAACCAGAGGGAGAAGAGGAGGGAGGAGAGATGGGGAACAAGGAAGAGGGGGGAGTGCAAGAAGAGACAGCTAACCATGCACCATGGGAGAACTCTGAGCTCCCGAGGAATCACAAGCCCAGCATCATCAACATGAAGCAGAGAATGATGGAGGAAGACATTGTGGATTTGGACTCTTTCATTAACCAGCATTATAAAAACAGAGCCCTCAGCACTCACAGGAGATCCATCCAAAATAGAGAAGACAAACGCAGGCCTCTGCAGATCCAACCAGAGGATTCGGAGGCAGGGGATTATTATGTGGTGGTTCAAAGCCACCTGAGGAAGCGCAGTCTGGGGTACGTGATGGCCAGGGAGCAGCCCCTCCAGAAGAAGCACTGGCTCTCCATTCTCAATGTGGGCTTCTCTAGGTTGGACATCAGCTTGTGTGTCCTGCTCTACTTCCTGTCATCCATGTGCCTTCTGGGAATGTACCTCTTCTTGAAAATGAGGCTGTGCATGCCCAGAGGGAAGCTCGCCCTACCATGAAAGCCACCCCTTTGATTGTCATTAATGGATTGTTCCAAGTGCCTTGGGGAGTGGGGAGGGTCAAATCAACTGGAAATGAGAAAGGGGTCCAATGGGCACAGCTGACACCAAAATGTTTTGTTGATATCCATTCTAAATAATACCTGATTAATATTAAAATTATAATTAGGGCTTCTATTTTGTGGGTTTTATTAATTGTATTTTTCTGTGCTTATTTTTAGCTATTTTCAAGTTTTATGTAAATTTCAGAGGTTTTGTTTTTGATATACTGTATGAAATTAGTGTTTTCGGTTACTTTCCAAAATGCTTGAGCATTTTATTTTTTGTCAAAATATGTATAGTAGTAACCCGACAGTACTTGCACACTTAAGGTGTACCTTCTTTCCTTTGCTGTCTTCCACAATGAAATCACTATGGTCACGGGCACATTCTTCTGGGGTTTTTGTGTGTAGACATTTTTGTACATTTTGCCACAATTCTGTTTTAAATCCTCTGTATTTTACCTGTAATACAGCTTTAAATCCCGCTAAACAAGCCTCCATCCTGATTTGTAATCTTGTTTTAAATCTTGCAAGCGGAGTCTCCAATAGAAATGTAGGAATGTGCTGTCACTTAGTAGTTGGGGCGGGTTTAAAGTATTCAGAACGAATCAATGATAGATTCAAGTCAGGAAGGCGGGACATTGCCCAGCAGCACTGGGAAATGTGTTCATTATTATTTTTGTAGTAGTTATTTTTTAATGGGAAAAGTGTAAAGTCAACATGAATTGATTAACCATTTCCACAGTTTTTCTGGTGTTTTACAGTGTTTATTGGCTATCCACCCATTTTATTATTTTTTTTTGTATCGGGGGTGTTTTATCGGGTTTTATCGGTTAAAAACGGAAATCAGAAGCCCTTATTATAATTACCAAAATTAAGACTTCAATTAATTAATTAAAAAATAGACGTCTTGATATAAAGATTGAGTAATTCAGTAATTTGACTTTCAATGTAAAATACCAGTTATGAAGGAATACATTTTTTAATGTCTTGGTATCAATAATTAAATTACCCAACTCGGAAATGTGATTTGTTGTTATGAAAACTAGAATTCTTGACATCACTCTTAGGATTCAAAGTTTGCCCCCCCAAGACAGTGCATTCCTGCAGGTGGCTGCTAAAACCATTTTCTTTCTCTACGTTTTAAGCAATACGAGGCAACTTGTTCAACCAAATTGACATAGAAGCCTCTCCGTTTTTTCAGACTTGTTTATTTAGCACATTATGTGGTCACCCTCGGCAGCGAAGCAGAGATCTGAATTCCCTCTTTTCATTTTAGAGCCCCAAGGTTAGAATCCCATCACACCATGAACAACTGGAAATTTCCCGGCACCCCCTTTGTACAGCAATGTGGAAACTGTGCATTAAAGTGCACTACGACTTATACCTTTTCTCCAGTATCAAGTACAGACACAAGCCTGGATCAAGGTGCTATGAACAGCTAGGATTAAAGGAGACTTCCCTTTCGATTATCTAAGAAAGTGGTGGCCAATACTCCAAACACTGCAATCCATTTTGGTGGATTCAACAGCTCCGCAATCCACCAGTAAGCTATGACCAACAATTATTAGCAGGATTTAATATAATAGTGTCCAATATGTAAGATAGCACTAATAAAAGAAAACAACCACAAAAACGTAATCAAAGCATTTTTAATATTAAGCATAGGGAGTTATAAAATTTAGGTTATGAAACTTAACAGCATGTTTCTTGAAATCTGTAGGCAGGGCTGTACACTAACTTTTTTCAAAGTTAAAAAATGGTGGCACACACTGAAATTTAGGGGCAAACAAAAAAATAATATTTTGCTCAAATGTATTGTTGAATATCTACAAATCTGGTTTTCCTTCCTTTCTTACATAACACACTTGCATCAACAAAATTATGGACAACTTTTTTTCCCAACTTAAATGATTTTTAAATGATCTTCCTCAGAGTGTGTTACTTGCCTGTTTATGGTATAGTGGGATGGCTGATGTTTCTGGATGTATGTCTCTCCATACATTGCATGCTGTTTTGAAGCACTGTGTTTAATTTCACATTTGAGCTTTTGGCTCCCTGTTAAAAATGCAGTCTTGCCTGCCATCAGTTCCCCTGCACCCTGACAAAACATGCAAAACTTTTTTTTTTTAACATTGTCAAACTTAAGCCAGGGAAAATCTTTTAGCCACTGTTGGTTGAAATTGTATGTTATTTTGCTGCTTGCAACTGATGAAGACTCTGTAACTAACATAGCCCTTCTCGAAGTTCCCTGTTCGCTTTCATCTTCTGACACACCTTCATTGCTCATTTCTTCTAAAGACGCTGACATATCTGAATTTTGTTCATCGTGGTTTTCTTTTGAAACCTCTCCAATCACATGAAAATGAATTTATTTTCCTCATCTTGGTTTGACAAGTTTTCAAACTGCCTGGAAACTAGTAGGCATCGCACTGATAAATCAGTGAAATTGGCGGTGTGTAGGTTTTGTAGTTTTTAACAGTGGGCAGTGGCTACCAAGAAACTACATTCCCAGAGTACATTACGATTGACCTATGAGAGTTTAGATCTGACTGTGAGGTTTTTTTTTGTTTTATACTTTCAGCTGAAAAAAAAATCTTGTTTATATTTTATAGTCAACTTTTAGGAATTTCTAATTGCACACGTGCGCCTAAATTAAAATGTACGTTCGCACAAGCATTCATCTGTGCTACTGGGTGACACAGAAGGCTCTCCCCATCAGCCGTAACAAAAACTGTGGTCTGCTTATATGTTAGTGCTTGTTATGATTTGTCCTGAGATCCACCAAAAATCTTTTGCGATCCACGTATTGGCCACCACTGATCTAAGAGGACCTCCAGGATAAAGTCGAACAGTTGCCCGTATTGCTTTAACATACTTGATATTAATATTACATTTGTATTGCCATTTTGCACCCTTGTGCCATCGTCCTCTTCAAACTCTGCTCAACAGATTAATAACTCACTAAAATGAAAATCAGTTCAGCTGATTTGTTATAGTTTCAATACAACAACTATCCCCTGAGATCTTTTGACAGCCAATAAATGACTGAGACAGACAGCTCTGTGGCCGGCTGGCGGTCATTTTGCTTGGATTCCTGTTAACACAATTACTTCAAACCTGCTCAATGGATGTCCTTGTAGTTTTAGTGAGGGATTGCCCTTCATATGAAGGTGTGTTGATTCAAGTTTGAAGAGGATCTAACTAATGAATAACTATGAATAACCGTCTGTCAATCCAAACCTATCAGCAAGTGATCTTGTAGTACAGTCTGCATGCATATTGACTAACTGAGATAGATACTCAGACTCTGCTGTCCTACAGCTAAGCTTGAAGATCTTTAGTTCATGGGATCTAGTTGAGCTGCCCGTTCATATGTCACAATTTTACTGCTTCTCCAATTGTGATGCAGCTTGCTAAAGACATTGATAGCACAAGTTAATGATAATATCATACAAATGAGCTTGTCTGTTCACTTATCACCCATGTTCTTTCTTTACTGATACAGACGGCTCTAGTTCTGTTGTTAGGATATCTTGAGCTTGTAGATTTGTAATACTGGTGTTCTGCCGCAGCCTTCACTTTGGCGGGTTCCGTTTTCCTCTGAAACCATTTCTCTCCTTCTCTTGAAAGATGTTTTTACTTGAATCCTGTAATGTCTCTTGTAGTGGAATGCTTTGCGGTTCAGTCTACCAGGTTCTGATTGCTGCTGGCTCATTGGATGGTCTTCAGCACAAACGCGTCTGCATCAGGCCCCTAAACGTTTGTCATGTTTCCATCTGCATCTTGAACCTTGTGTTCGCATCTCCACCACTGTCCTTTTTTTCGGGGGGGTTGTTTTGTTTTGTTTCTCGTGGTAACGAAATCTCAAAACCTACGGAGATGCATTTTTACCTGTATCTTGAAAAGCGTTCGTCCAATTGTAATAAAATGAGGTATTGAAGCATTAAATCACTGGTGTTTCTGTATCCGTCAGTCAACACCATCACAAAATGAGTTTATCCAGGGGGCTTCCGAGTGGCGCATCCAGCAAAGGCACTCCACGTGGAGTGCAGGATGCACCCTATAGTCTGGAGGTCGCTGGTTCGAGTCCAGGCTATTCCACTGCCGACCATGGACAAGAGCTCCCAAGGGGCGGCGCACAATTGGCCGAGAGTTGCCCGGGTGGGGAGGGTTTAGGTTTGCCAGGGTGTCCTCGGCTCACCGCGCACCAGCAACCCCTGTAGACTGGCCTGGTGCCTGCAGGCTTGTCTGTAAGCTGCCTAGAGCTGTGTTGTCCTCCAACGCTATAGATCTGGGTTGGCTGCATGGTGGGCCTGCAGAGTTAAAAGAAGTGGTCGGTTGACGGCACACGTTTCGGAGGACAGCGTGTGTTCGTCTTTGCCGCTCATGAGTCAGCCTAAAATAATAGAACTGGCTATTTCAAATTGGGAGAAAAATGGGGTAAAAAAAGAAGAAAACTGGGATGCCACTCTATTAGTGATAGCTTTTATTCTGTTGTAGCTGCCATTGCCTCTTAGTGCCAAACTCTTGCCATTGTAGTTCATCTGTCTGTCTGCATTGCCATTGAAAATCATCATAGGACTAGGAGCCTGCATTGATTTAAAAAAATAATTGAAATATTGGTTGACTGTTAACAACCATTCAATAAATTATTGTTGCTAAAAACCTGTTTCTGCCTCAGAGTCTGTGCCCCTGACAAGACATCTCAACATACTGAAAAATAAAGGTTACACTACACAGTGTAATCAGCAAAGAGTATGGACCACATTGGAGGGATTCATCACTAAATGATTAGCAGCCTCTAATTCCTTCAGGAACTTGTATTGGCGGGTGGATATCTGCAGTGTCTGTTCTACTGAATCTGACTTCTGAAGATTGTTTGGAGGGCCATGCATGGCTCTGTAGAATATGTTGGCTCCCACTGAACAAACTTCATTATTCACACAGTAAAATGACACGAGAGAAGTAAAAAGGTGTCACTGAGAGGTCGACCACATTTAAACAAAATGTTTAACAACAACGAGAAGTTGCATTAGAAACAATATGAACTTTTAACAATATGATTTAAGTGGCGAAAACTGTCTACAGACACTTATACATACATACTGGCCACTGCTGAATTGTGCCTCTGCAAATGAGTATTTTGTGGTCTTGTGGTGAAGCGTGGCGTGGCAGGGGTGGACACTGCCCCCTTACACCCACCTGACCAAATTATTGTTAGCTCACCATATGAGTGAAATATAGACAATAGCATTAATTAAGTTCTTTGCATAGTGGGTAAGTAATGCATTTCTATTGAATTCATATCAACATGAACCCCAAACCCAACATTATTTGATCATGTACACGTGTTTGAAGAACAGACATGGGCTGTCTAATTGTTAATTGCTCATTAATGAATTGCTGTTGATTCCTGTTAGTTTACCACCTGGTTATACAATATTCAAAATGAAACCTTTCTTAAGAAACTTTTAAGCGCTACTCTTCCACAGTGACATGCTGTTAGATATTGCAATGAAGAGACAGGAAGGCAGTTTATAGGACACAGAAAGGAACATTTCAGAAATGTTGATAGGACCAGGAGAGGGTTTTATTTAGAGGGGTGGGGGCAGACTGTCGAGGCCATCTGTTCTCCCAGCTTAATCCTAACAATTTTATTGGGATTATAGCAAGTGCGTAATCCATCTTGCCTTTGGGCTGCAGGGGATTAGCTGGGGGATTAGCCCCGACACGATAATAAACTTTATTAGATCGCAATCCGCTTTGTGGGCCTTTTCCCTTACTAACTTCAGACCAGTGGCTGGGAGAATTGAAGGCAGTGCTTGGCAGGCTCCTTTGAAGTCTGACAGCTTCATTTGAGGGAGTGCAGCCTGACCATGATGTCCTTCTCAACACACAGGTAGCACCTTGGTACTCAGACAAAAACTACTCAACAAGTATCCTGTGGCTTTTCAATGTGTCAGACGAGAGTGCTGCTCATTTTGTAGGGCACCAGTGTACCAATGAAGGGAGACCGCCACATGCCTTATATTTATACAAATAAATGCTAGGACTCTAAGCTGTCCTCATAAATTCTAAACTAAGTAGACAGTTGTTTTAATTGGTTAAAGACTGGCTGAGAGGTGCAGTAGATACCTTTTGGATAACACCTTCATCAATGTTATGAAGACAGTAGGTAAAATATGGTCTACCAAAAAGTGGAGATCTGTCTTGTTTGGAAATCTGTTTCCACTGTTTGTTATTGCTAAATTTATTTTTAGTACGACAGGAAACTGGGGTGCCATTCTACCAGTGGTAGCTTTCATTCTATTGTCATTTCATGAACTCTTTGTCATTGTAGTTCATCTGTCTGTCTGCATTGCTATTGAAAATCATTTGGAAAGGGTACAGTTAGCATACTACAGTCGCATTCTACCAATGACAGTCTCATCCCATTGTAGCTGCCCTTGTTCTACATTGTGCCCTTGTTGTGCCAACTACTGAATGAAGCTATCTGTACCATGCTATAAGCCAAACATCCACTCAGTGTCCTGTTTACTTTTAACTGGAATCCCTTCTGTTTGCACACTGCAGATATTAAGACTGCACTAATCTTCTAGTTGGCCGAGGTACAAGGTCAGCTATAGGCCACTGTGAGCTAGCAAAGAAGTCTAAAGTCCACCTGGTAGCATCTTGGCTGCTTTCCGTGTGACAGAGACTCTTGGCTATGCTGTAAGTTCAGTTTATGCTCCCGCTCAATTTACTTTGACCATGGCTAGAGAGAAAGCGTGTTCAGCAAAATCAGGTGACTGATCTGGCATTCTGAAGTGGGAGTAATGCCCTGATAAACCAGCTTAGGACCCACTGCTTAATCACACAAACCAAGTACTCCCCTATAAATGTTTCCCATAGTAAAAGCATAGCAAAGTGTAATAAAGCATGGTGAAAGCATGGTAAAGCATACACAAGTATTGTAAAGCCTAGAGAGGTATAGCAAACTATAGAAATATAGCAAACCATCATAAATGTATAGTATAACCATGATAAAACCATGTAAAAACTTCAAAAATACAGTGCAAATGTACCATGGTAAACTTTACTAAGGGATGGTTAACAGCAGTGCAATTCCATCAATGGAGGCAAGTTCATATCTTCATCCTTAACTTCAAAAATGCTTAATCATACAGGGAGCTTCAGAAGTCAAGCATCAGAGGCATAATTGTTCCTCTATTTGTATCAGGTGTGAAATATCTTTAATCAAACAGGAACGACTTAAAATCCTTTAGATGTGTGAAGCAGAATGCAGATAGTCAACGGTGTGTGCTGCCCAAGTTAACAGAAAATCCTAATTGGCATAACATCTGTTATTGCCTGTGAGGTCTGAGTTATGGGACACCATGTCCATTGATAACATTTAGCTAGTGCTGCCTTTCACACTGATATCTACTTCACTTCGTTTCGTACAAGTTTTCCCAAGTTCATATCCTGTCGAAAATTTCACAAATTGAAATAGTCTTCTACAATGCCAAAGCACCAAACTATTTTATTATTAGTGCCATTATTTATTGTTTTATTTTAAATATTATATGTAATAGTGTTGCTGTCAGTGTTAGGGGGTTACATATTGGAGGCAAATCAGAACCAAATCCCCCAGTCAGTCATCAGTCATACCTAGAACATGGATCCATTTTAGCACTGTTCTTCTAAGATGTCTTTCTCATTAAAATGAATTGGAAGTATTTGAACAGCAGGCAATTGTCTATTCAAGCTACCATTCAGTAAGCAAGACATCCGAGTGGGGTAAAACAGGGGCAATGCCCCACTTCCAAATTCACTTTGTCTGAATAATGTTTGGTGCCTTAATTTAAGGCCACGTCTATTCCTTTTTACTATACATTTAAAATGTCCAATTATGTTTCCTCACGGTATCAGTCCCCACCACAACAGCTCAAGAGAACCAAAAGTCTGTTGCGTCCTCTGATCACACTGCCAAGCCCGTTACTGCTTTACACCCAGGAGCTCCGCAGCAGATGTGGGAAAACTGGTGCAGGTGTCTGATTTGAGCTCAGTGGGCGAATGGCCAGTAAGGGTTGCTGTAGTGTGTGGGGTGACACTCTGGTGATTGTGTCTCCTTAATGCTCAAGAGCATCAGAGTCAATGCGATCCTCCCTCTAGAATCTCCAGCGAAGATCAGCAAGGCCTGGGTGACTGTATGACTCACCCTGAACACTCCGCTGTTGAGCCTTTACCAGTGAAACTATCAAAGACTTGGACCCATGTATTCATGTGTACTTTTATTGTATAACTGAAAATATGAATAAACTTGGCAGTTGTACTCCAAATATAGATAACCCCTCTGGGTTTTAAACCCCATAAATCAAAGAATGTTACCTTTTATTGTTAGTCTATCCTTTCTGACAGCATCCACCTTCCCCAGTTTTATGAGCAGTCCTGAATTAAAATGCCAGACATTTTTAATATCTTCGCTGTGTCTTCACTGACTTTAATAATACTATAAAGCTTCTGCTTGTTCCACAGAAACGGAGCGGTGAATTCATTAAAAAGACAGAGAAAGCGTGAATATATGATACATTGAACACTCTTGATCTCAACAGCGACCCTGTTTTTACATTTACCCCTAAAGTTGGAGTCAAGCAGGATCAAATTAATCTCATTTTATTGCTTCCCCGCCTTCTTATCCCCTATTGTAATTCAGCTCAGTTAAATTGCTACCCTTTATCATGCATCTCATTTCATCTCACAGTCCCTTCTGCTTCCAAAGTGCTGCATTCTGATAATAAATGTATTTTTGTTGCATTTATTATAATCAAGTGAAATACATCACATGCCTTTGTTGTAGTATTTTTCATAACCATTATTTCATGCAATCTTTCTACATTGAGCATGCACATTCTGACTTACCTTTTTATGCATTACATACATATGTTGAATATAAGAAATTTGCTCTTTGTGGTATTTTTTACTCCAAGAGCACAATTTGCTTTTTTTTTAAAAAAAACCCATATGGACAGAGGTTTGCAGAGGAACAATGTAATGAGTGTGTAGACATGATTCTGAGAGCCCTACTGAAACGTCTGTGTTTTAAAGTCACCAGGATGGGACAACTGAAGCAAGCAGTGATACAAAGTGAATCTAAACAAGAAGAAGAACTCATCAAGCAAGATGACTCTTATTTTCACACCTGTACCATATCACAAAATCCATATTTCCGCTTGGGATGCATGTAGTCAAGAACTGCATATCCAGTTATGTTGAAATGTGAAAAGTACATTATTTAGCACAACTGATTAAATCATAGGGGTTCTCCAGTAAGGAAAGGACAAGAACCCCCAATTTTGTATGAAAAGCAAAAATGCAAAGTAACGGAGTGACCATGTCAGAGACATGATCTATTTAAGAGATGATGGCTCTACTGTGTGATAGTTGACCACGATGGGAGTTACGTGTCCCAAGCCAAAGGCAAGGGCACTAACGAAAGTCAAGGTCAACTATCACACAGTACAGCCATCATCGAGAGGGCACTATCGCTATTTGAAAATGATTTTTACTGTTGTTTTTTTTAAAAAAAACACCTTAAATCCTAGATTTACCTTGAACTTGTACTGATTAGTCAGGTACCTTTCAGCTAAGTAGACATTCTAAGAAAATAGTCATGAACATTTTTTAAATAAAGGATGACATACATATAAAGAGAAAAGTTTTTATTTAGTAAATCAATTTTTAAATCCATTTTTCTTTTTTATTAAGTTGTTTGGGTTTTAAAGGCAGTGTGGTCCAGTGGTTAAAGTCCAGGTTGTAACCAGAAGGTCACTGATTCAAATCCCACCTCTGCCACTGACTGACTCACTGTGTGACCCTGAGCAAGTCACTTAAACTCCTTGTGCTCCATCCTGCGGATGAGATGTTAAATCAGTGTGCTATTGTAAGTGACTCTGAATATAAAACACAGTTCACAGCCTACCTCTGTAAAGCGCTTTGTGATGGTGGTCCACTATGAAAGGCACTAACATATTATTATTATATTAAACCCCTATTTATAATCAGGACATTGCCTTAGCAATGAACGGATCAATTACTGGACAGTCTGTGTACAATGGAGTCTGAACTACCAATACAATCTCTCATTAAATACCACTCTAAAATGCCTCCTAACTCACCATGTTTCTACCTTCAGCCAAAACCTTTCTCTCCTGAATCTATACATGAATGGAGCAATATTACTGAACTGTCTGCGTCTCACTTTGTAATTGTTGAAAGATGCCGTGTCTGTGCTCCAGTCAAGCTGACAGTCTGTGATTGGTTCTTAGCAGTTGCAGGTACAGAATTGGTTGCTTTCATCGATGCAAAGTATTGATTGGCTGGTTTTGGTGGATAATAAAATTAACTTGGACCAATCGTGTATTTGTTTAGTATTTACTGTCCAATAGATGTGAGCTATGCTTAAAAATATAGCAAATGAAAAAGAGAAAGCCAGCACATGCGCGGATTGATGGTACTGAATCGTTTTCTAATCCACATTTTGATTCTATTATACAGTCTTTAAAAGAAAACTTAATAAAAGCACTGAAAACCGTTTCAACCTTTTTCAATGTGTTCAAAATGACACAGTCACTAAATTAATGACCTTTTAGGTAAAAATATCCAATGTTTTGAAAGTGACACAATCAATTCAACCAAGACCGTGTCACCAATGCTCCTGCATGAGAAGCCATCTCTCAGATCATCAGCATCTGGATGGTCTTACCTCTTCAGAGTTGATCACCATGAAACACACTTTACTAAACAAAAGCTTTGCTTCAAAACTAATCCCGTTTTCACACTGCCATTTCAGAGCGGTGCTGAGTGCGCACTGATTGCGCCTTCGAGTGTGACTTCTGGACTAACTAATCCACCTCCTCGAATCCCCAATACATACTACCAGAGTAGTTTTATCCTGCACTAGCATGTGTAAACAAACTAAGTCACATTAGAAAAAAATGAAACATACATTTTTTGATTACTCATGAGTCATGCAGGATGTGATTTACACACATGCGGATCAAAGAACTGCACTGCAGAGTCAACTCCAGCTTAGTGTCGACACTGAAGAAAAACGAACTGCATCAAATCGGGGGACAGTTTCACCCTAACCCTAGTGTGAACAGAACAGGGATAAAAGCTGCATTAACTACTCCCAGATTTGACTACCAGATTCAAAAAAGTGAAAAAAGTATTTATCAGCCTCAATCCAACAGTAACAAAAAAAGACAAAAAATGGGGATGTAATTGATTAACTGGCTCCAAATGGACAATTAGTATAGAAACAATTAAACATGTTCATCAATGGAAATAATGATTACTTTGGCTTTTAAAGAAATTAAGGAAATATGCTTTAAATAAGGTGCACTATCTGGCAAGGTAATAAATTAACAAAAACAGCTGTAATCATTCAATTAAACAGTTTACACAAAATAATGGGTTTATCTCATAAGAATTCTGGAACCTTCTAATATAAAAAAATAAAACTTTATATTTCTAGAAATTGTCAGTGTCTACCGATAAATGAAAATAATATCCAATTCCTTACAATGGCAATTCGCAACTTGCTGTGGGTTTGAGCAGAATATAGACAGAACAGGAGAGGAGGAAGATTTAGGGGTGACTTCTACAACACCACCAGCCTTCAAATAAAAGATCAATACTGATTTGTTATCCCTTGTGGTGATTCACAGTCTGGGGATGTAAACCCTTTTTTTACTACAGAAATGAACAACCTTTTAAAGCACTCGCTAGAGTGCAGGATGCGCTCTATAGCCTGGACGTCGCCGGTTCGAGTCCAGGCTATTCCACAGCCGACCGTGGACGGGAGCTCCCAGGGGGCGGCGCTCAATTGGCCGAGCGTCGCCCTGGGGGAGGGAGGGTTAGGTCGGCCAGGGTGTCCTCGGCTCACCGCGCAGCAGCGACCCCTGTAGTCTGGCCGGGCGCCTGCAGGCTTGCCTGTAAGCTGCCCAGAGCTGCGCTGTCCTCCGATGCTGTAGCTCTGAGGCGGCTGCACGGTGAGTTCGCAAGTGTGTAAAGAAGCGGGCGGCTGACGGCACACACTTCGGAGGACAGGGTGTGTTCATCTTCGCCCCTCCCGTCAGCGCAGGGGTGGTAGCGGTGAGCTGAGCCTAAAAAATAATTGGGCATTTCAAATTGGGGAGAAAAAATAATAAAAAAAACTAATTGGCAACGACTAAATTATTAAAAAAAAAAAAAAAAAAAAAGAAACGCACAACCTTTTAAAAGTTTACCACAGTAATTTCCCCATTCTTTTCCCATGGTTATACTATGCATTTACCATAGTGTACCATGATTTGCCATGTTTTGTAATATGCTTTATCATACAGTAATGCCCTTTACAATGCATGCTTATGCTTTATCATGCTTTATTACACTTTGCTATGCTTTTATTCAGTGATCAGAATGTGGGGACACATGGAGGACCCTGTCGGTCTGCAGTCTGTCACACCTACTTGTACAGAGGGTGGATGTGGAGCATGTCAGGACACTGGCAGCTTGGCCTGTGCTGTCTTAGGGCTGCCACGGTTGATCCATGCAGTGAAACAGAGATCTAAACACTATGACACCTAACTCAGGTTGGATCTAATGGGAAGTTAAAGGCTGGAACATATTTCATGGATACAAATTCATCATAATCTCCTTGATTGAGCCATTATGGAGTGGTGGACAGAGCTGGGAGGTGTTTTATGAAAGGAGCAGCTCTCTGGGCCATTTCTAAATGACTCGCCTTCACTGTGGAGAGGCTAATGTCTCCCATGTTTTAGAGAGAAATCAATATTGGGAAAGAATAAAACCACAAGGAAACCCTAGTGTGACATCACCACACATCAAGGGAATCACATCGCAGGACAGTAGACTGACAAAGAAGACATGAAAAAGATACAGCACACACATAACAAAGCCTTTAAAATCCACTTCCTTACACCCTATTACCATCGCCTTACATCCTATTACCTCTGCAGCCAGTGACATGCTTTGACCTGGAGATACTGCCCAGGTGAAATTGCCTAGGAAGTGAAACACCTGAAAGACTACCTGAAAGTAAGGCATGGTAGCCTTCTCCAAGTATAGTACTAGGCATCATCTTAATGTGCTATATGTGTTACAAAACTGCACATACTGTATGAGACATACATAGCAAAATGCACAACACATTTCTGGAATTGTTTCATTGGCCATATCATACAGTGATTTGCATTGTACTCCCTATGGATCAGTCCCCAAGTGACTTATAACCACACTGAATTAGTCCCACTGCCAAGCTTGTTAGACATTCTGAGCCATGAATATATTACCATTGATCCTTGCTGGAGAGTGGTTACTTAGTCCCAACAGAGAGTAAGTATATCTGACAAGGCTGTTTTTTTTACGAGGAGGGAAGAGAAGGGGGTGGGGGGGAGGGGGGGGAATCTTGCTAATAGCAGCTTAAAGAGTTAACCAGCCCTCAGTGCAAATGAGCCGTCTGCTGCTGAGGCAGCTCAGACTGAGTTGAGCACAGGGACATGGCTTCAGGGCTGTACCCCCCACACAGGAGCTTCCCAGAGCAGGACATGGCACCTGATGAGCTCCTGCTGGCCTTCCTGGAGCAACACAGCCAGCTCCACCGGGGTAAGACTCACGCCTGCTATCACTGGGCTCTGCTAGAGGGAGCTACATGCCTAGGGTATGTTAAAGGTAGATATTGTACCTAATGCTTAGGCAAAGACCAGGGATAACTGTTTCTTATTTCAATCAAATGTCTTAGAATGCTCTAAACAGCTACAAAAGGGTGCATCTTGATCCAAGTGGATAGCATCCAAGATTGATATTTGTATGCAGCGAGGGAGACAGTTGCATTCAAGTCCTCTATAGTGATTACGTGACAAGTGCTCTGGATGTCAGTTTTCAAGTTTCTGGATTGTAATAGACAGTCAGTTATGTGCCGCTCTGACTTCTTGACTTCAACGGAATCAGCCTTTCAGCAGCAGGCTGTGCTGTGCTGTGAATGGGGGCCTTTGTGATGTTTGTTTTTCTAAACTGTCTGTCCTGTGTCCTGGGTTTGCAAAGGTAATGAAAGGGAATGGAGGAGAGATACCCATAAAGCAGAGTCACTGTAATGCATTTGAAATTGAATTTTCAGTTTCAGACTGTACAATGTGACATAGATGGTTTCTGTTCAAGTCGATTCATTTATCTTCAAAGCTATCAAATTAACAAGTAAATTGAAGTGGTTTTATATAGAACACATATATTTATAAATGAATCATTCATTCAGTTTCAGAGAAAATTCTACCAATACAGTTCAGTGCCATCACTACTTAAATCTGAATGTTTTTCTTTTTTTTTCTTTTTTTAAATATATGAAATTTGAAATTTTCCTCGAGATATAATGAAGACAAAATGTTCTTCTTCCTTTTTTTTAGCAATGTGTTTAAGTTTGTTTAAAATATGAAAATAGTGGGATATCTGTGAAATAAAGAAATGATCAGATTTTTATTTTGAAAATGAGAAGTACAATACAGTAAACATTCTTATCCCCCCCCCCCCCCCCCCCCCCTTTTTAAGACTTTGGGTCAATTTAGCCCCATTTCTATTTTAAAATTGTTTACCTCTCCCTTGTACTTTTATGATGTGTGGCATCATTCAGAATGGTTCTGAGTTCTGTATCATTGTCTCTATTGTTAAGCCTATAGGCTGACAGCTGCAGTGTCATAGATAAAGCTTAGCTGGATTTATTCAGGTTCTTATTTAATAATAAGTCTGCTGGTCAACAGCACTGTTAATGTGTTACAAATACAAGAGAAATAATGAATAAAAAAGCAGTCCCTAATTAAAACTGTAAGATATATAATAGGGGTATCGTCGTATAGTCGACTAGTCAAATAGTAACGTGAGAATCGACCGCAGAGATTAACGAATTGCACGTCACGTGGTTGTGAAGTGATTGGAAGTGCGCAGCTTCAGGTGGATGGAAGTGCTGTTGCAGCTGCACCAATTAACATATAAATTACATTTTGGGACGTTAATAAAACAAATTACAAGCAGTTTTAAAATATATTCCACAAACAGTAATGTGTTACAACACAATATGTTCACAAACAGAGCCCCAAACATCAAATAAAAAAACATTTTCACGTGGTGACTAGTCGACCTATGGACTACGTTATCTCAGCTATTCAAATCAGGTCTTCTTCTACCCGTACTCTAATGAACATTTGCATAATGTATATTGCACAGCACACAATTCAAATCAACAGATACACAAACTCGTCTTGAACTATCGTTTGCAGCATTAAGTCAATTAATACTTTTGTACACTATTTCGTTTTTGCTTCCTGGTAAAGTATACTGGAGTGAACAAAGTTGAAAGGTCACAATATCACATGATTTCTCAAGGAACCAGGGAGCATAAAGAATATGAAAACCACACAGGCCTGCAAGCTAACACAGCTTAGAATCACCCAGAATGATTCCAGAATCAGTAACTACTTTATCTTTATATAGTACTTGATGTGAAGAGTTGATATCCATGTATTAGATTAGCTGTTAAACACAAACACTAGCTGTCAAGGCATCAATGGTCTCTTCTTCAGGTGTAATAAACAATATTGACTCTGAACTATTATTTATACTATCTACATTTTCTTAATATGTATCTTACTGCTAAATGTAATATTTACTAACTCACAGATGCCAAGCTGATTTCAGAAATGTGGCTTTCAAGAGTCTTTCAGAAGCAGCCCAGTGGTTGAAAAAGGACATTAAGCCGATAAATACTGATCTGATTAAAACAGCAATAGAGAGTGACTGAGAACACACATGACATGGTAATAAACAAGTAAGCAATGAAATAGGAGAAATGCAATAGTAAGACAATGTAGCTGATAAAGGGTCTCAGCAATCCTAAAATAATCAGGTACGAAATGAAATAATAATAATAATAATAATAATAATAATAATAATAATAATAATAATAATAATAATAATAATAATAATAATAATAATAATAATAATAATAATAATCTTTATTTTTAATATAGTGCCCTTCACAATAAGCATTGCTGCAAAGCGTGTCACATGAAAAAAAAACACTGATAAATTTTAATAAGAGAATGCAAGAAAAATCTAAAGAAACACACATAACAGTAAAATAAGGCAGAGAATAAAAGGAACATCATTTTAGCAAAAAAACGTTGCATCATAAAAGTGTGTTTTTCATCTTGTTTTAAAAGTAGTGACTGGGGCTTCCCTTACAAAGCTAGGCAGATCATTCCAGAATTTTGGGGCCCTATAGCTGAATGCTCTACCACCTGTGTTTTTTTTAAATGTGTGGGACAGTAAGCAACCTGGCATTCTGTGATCTGAGTGGGCATCTAGGAGTATATGGTATTAAAAGATAATGTAGCTGTATAAAATGTCTCTGCAATCCTATCATCTCAAGCTGCCAGTGTATAGCCATGTGATGTTGCAGCTGGAGTCTTTCCCAGGATTGTCAATCAAACCCTTTTAATGAACTAGTGGTCAGAAGCACAGTGGTGTAAACGAGGAATCCACCTCTTTAACACAATGCTTGTCTTTATGAAAGGGGTTTAAAATTATGCATATGGTTCACAGTGCAACAGTGAAGCTGTGCTAATAAAGACTATTTTATTTCTTATTAGCAATAGACATGTTATCACTGGTCCCGTTTAAAGGTGTGCTAAACAAGACTTTAAAATTAATTTCTAATCTCTTAATAGCACTAGCAACATTATTACTGTCCTTCATTTAAAGAAGTGTCTAGCAAGGATTTTAAAAAATACATTATCTTTATTATTATTAGTGAAGCAAGAGGTAGTCAATTCAAAAATCCACAGGAATCATCACACACCTTTGATTTGAATTATAAATGGCCTGGTTAACTTGTTAGTTCAGTTGCTGTTTGTTTTCATTGACTCGTTGTTCAGACGTCACCCATTGCTACCAAATGAGTGATCCCAATTCAGCAAATGTACAGACGTGCTCAAATTTGTTGGTACCCTTACAGCTCATTGAAATAATGCTTCATTCCTCCTGAAAAGTGATGAAATTAAAAGCTATTTTATCATGTATACTTGCATGCCTTGGGTATGTCATAGAATAAAGCAAAGAAGCTGTGAAAAGAGATGAATTATTGCTTATTCTACAAAGATATTCTAAAATGGCCTGGACACATTTGTTGGTAGCCCTTAGAAAAGATAATAAATAACTGGATTATAGTGATATTTCAAACTAATTAGTTTATTTAATTAGTATCACACATGTCTCCAATCTTGTAATCAGTCATTCAGCCTATTTAAATGGAGAAAAGTAGTCACTGTGCTGTTTGGTATCATTGTGTGCACCACACTGAACATGGACCAGAGAAAGCAAAGGAGAGAGTTGTCTGAGGAGATCAGAAAGAAAATAATAGACAAGCATGGTAATGGTAAAGGCTACAAGACCATCTCCAAGCAGCTTGATGTTCCTGTGACAACAGTTGCAAATATTATTAAGAAGTTTAAGGTCCATGGAACTGTAGCCAACCTCCCTGGGTGCGGCCGCAAGAGGAAAATCGACCCCAGATTGAACAGAAGGATAGTGCAAATGGTAAAAAAAGAACCAAGGATAACTGCCAAAGAGATACAAGCTGAACTCCAAGGTGAAGGTACGTCAGTTTCTGATCGCACCATCCGTCGCTTTTTGAGCGAAAGTGGGCTCCATGGAAGAAGACCCAGGAGGACTCCACTTTTGAAAGAAAAACATAAAAAAGCCAGACTGGAATTTGCTAAAATGCATATTGACAAGCCACAATCCTTCTGGGAGAATGTCCTTTGGACAGATGAGTCAAAACTGGAACTTTTTGGCAAGTCACATGAGCTCTATGTTCACAGACGAAAAAATGAAGCTTTCAAAGAAAAGAACACCATACCTACAGTGAAACATGGAGGAGGCTCGGTTATGTTTTGGGGCTGCTTTGCTGCGCCTGGCACAGGGTGCCTTGAATCTGTGCAGGGCACAATGAAATCTCAAGACTATCAAGGCATTCTGGATTGAAATGTTCTGCCCAGTGTCAGAAAGCTCTGTCTCAGTCGCAGGTCATGGGTCCTCCAACAGGATAATGACCCAAAACACACAGCTAAAAGCACCCAAGAATGGATAAGAACAAAACATTGGACTATTCTGAAGTGGCATTCTATGAGTCCTGATCTGAATCCTATCAAACATCTATGGAAAGAGCTGAAACTTGCAGTCTGGAGAAGGCACCCATCAAACCTGAGACAGCTGGAGCAGTTTGCTCAGGAAGAGTGGGCCAAACTACCTGTTAACAGGTGCAGAAGTCTCATTGAGAGCTACAGAAAACGTTTGATTGCCGTGATTGCCTCTAAAGGTTGTGCAACAAAATATTAGGTTAGCGGTCCCATCATTTTTGTCCATGCCATTTTCATTTGTTTTCTTATTTACAATATTATGTTGAATAAAAAATCAAAAGCAAAGTCTGATTTCTATTAAATATGGAATAAACAATGGTGGATGCCAATTACTTTTGTCAGTTTCATGTTATTTCAGAGAAAATTGTGCATTCTTCGTTTTTTGTGGAGGGGTACCAACAAATTTGAGCACGTCTGTATGTGACTTTAACTGAGGAGCAACAAACTGGGTTATCTAGAATTGTAAACACTTACGATTTTGTGGGCAAACTACAGTTTGTCTTGTTTGTAGTGATGTGTGCAGTATTCAATCACAGCATTGACAGGGTACCATTCTCTTAAACAGGTACGAGTACCACATTCTGAGGATGTAGCAGTTTCTGGCCCAAACCGGTACTAATAAATAAATAGGCTACAGTAAATAAATAAAACAAAATGATCTCCGAGGCTCCAAAATGTAGTTTATCTAATTTGATTTGGATCTTTCATTTGACGAATTCCAAAACTTTACCAATTGCTTGGACATTTAAACTACAAAGCCGCTAGGCCATCATTGGAAAATGTGTTGCACATATTAATAAATAAATATTAATCTTTAAACTGTACTAAAAGCCCCTAACCTCCCGATACTAAATCGGCACGGAATATAAAAAATACCTTTAACATTCCATTTCATAATTGTGAATTCATTTCCAATGCAGCCTAATACTTTTATTGTGTGTGCTTCCCCGTCCTCCGATACTATTTACTAAAGTGTACTGTACATTTCTACAGTTCATATTGCCTGAGACCACTGGTATTTTTAAAATCCTGTCTTAAAAAACACTTTTAATGTAGCCTTTTCATAGCTAGCAATGCTTATTATTGAGCACCGAGATACACAGAGGCCGCTATATAATTGAAATATTTATGGAATGGTATTTTTCATTAATATTCTGTATACAAACAAAATATAATTTACCATGTAATTGTCGTTGCTATTTATTCTACTAATCCTGCATTGAATCCGGTGTTCGGTAATATACCAATGCAGTCATTCAAATAAAGCTTATGCCAATTTATGTATTCAGAAAATGTTCAAAACGCCTAAAGTAGCATCTTTTCTTTTCTTTTCTTCGTCTTCTTTTTTTTTTTTAAACAATTCACAGTTGTGTGCTTTAACTAATTACCTAAATGGACAGAGCCTGTCAAGAGACTATAACTATTCCCTAATAGAATTTTGCCTCAAGTGCAATTTAATTTTCTCCAAGCCCCTCTCTTTCGGCTCCCTCTCCCTCTCCCTCTCTCTCTACAGAGAATTGAAAAAAGGCAGCCTGACATTGATGCTGCCCCGGCCTTTCGAGTCTTTTTGTTGTGTTTTGTTTGTTGTTTTCTTCCCATGGTCTGAAGTGTTCGTGGCGGGAATAGACTTTTTTTTTTGCAAGGGTCGCTATTCTTTTTGTGAGCTGTCCAGCGAGAACGGTGCTGAACTTCACAAGCAGCGAACACGGGTAGGTAGTTCTGCATATACTGTGAAGAAAACACCGTGTTTCTCGCAAATGGCTGTGTGTGTGTGTGTGTGT